>NC_135427.1:21737685-22037685 GCF_051991245.1 Festucalex cinctus
TTTAAGATTTTGACACATTCAGCTCAAATGTACAATCATGCGCTAAAAACGCATTTAAAGCAATAAAAAGGTGATTATGGCTGTCAAACCTAAACCAAACGTTGTGCACTCAAATCTTTTGCTGTATTTAGTTTATTTTGGCATCCGGATGATGATTCTAGCATGAAATTGCTTGGGCACCTGTTAATTTTTAAGATTTTGACACATTCAGCTCAAATGTACACAATTGCTGATTATGGCTGTCAAATCTAAACCAAACGTTGTGCACTCAAATCTTTTGCTGTATTTAGTTTATTTTGGCATCCGGATGATGATTCTAGCATGAAATTGCTTGGGCACCTGTTAATTTTTAAGATTTTGACACATTCAGCTCAAATGTACAATCATGCGCTAAAAACGCATTTAAAGCAATAAAAAGGTGATTATGGCTGTCAAACCTAAACCAAACGTTGTGCACTCAAATCTTTTGCTGTATTTAGTTTATTTTGGCATCCGGATGATGATTCTAGCATGAAATTGCTTGGGCACCTGTTAATTTTTAAGATTTTGACACATTCAGCTCAAATGTACACAATTGCTGATTATGGCTGTCAAATCTAAACCAAACGTTGTGCACTCAAATCTTTTGCTGTATTTAGTTTATTTTGGCATCCGGATGATGATTCTAGCATGAAATTGCTTGGGCACCTGTTAATTTTTAAGATTTTGACACATTCAGCTCAAATGTACAATCATGCGCTAAAAACGCATTTAAAGCAATAAAAAGATGATTATGGCTGTCAAACCTAAACCAAACGTTGTGCACTCAAATCTTTTGCTGTATTTAGTTTATTTTGGCATCCGGATGATGATTCTAGCATGAAATTGCTTGGGCACCTGTTAATTTTTAAGATTTTGACACATTCAGCTCAAATGTACACAATTGCTGATTATGGCTGTCAAATCTAAACCAAACGTTGTGCACTCAAATCTTTTGCTGTATTTAGTTTATTTTGGCATCCGGATGATGATTCTAGCATGAAATTGCTTGGGCACCTGTTAATTTTTAAGATTTTGACACATTCAGCTCAAATGTACAATCATGCGCTAAAAACGCATTTAAAGCAATAAAAAGGTGATTATGGCTGTCAAACCTAAACCAAACGTTGTGCACTCAAATCTTTTGCTGTATTTAGTTTATTTTGGCATCCGGATGATGATTCTAGCATGAAATTGCTTGGGCACCTGTTAATTTTTAAGATTTTGACACATTCAGCTCAAATGTACACAATTGCTGATTATGGCTGTCAAATCTAAACCAAACGTTGTGCACTCAAATCTTTTGCTGTATTTAGTTTATTTTGGCATCCGGATGACGATTCTAGCATGAAATTGCTTGGGCACCTGTTAATTTTTAAGATTTTGACACATTCAGCTCAAATGTACAATCATGCGCTAAAAACGCATTTAAAGCAATAAAAAGATGATTATGGCTGTCAAACCTAAACCAAACGTTGTGCACTCAAATCTTTTGCTGTATTTAGTTTATTTTGGCATCCGGATGATGATTCTAGCATGAAATTGCTTGGGCACCTGTTAATTTTTAAGATTTTGACACATTCAGCTCAAATGTACACAATTGCTGATTATGGCTGTCAAATCTAAACCAAACGTTGTGCACTCAAATCTTTTGCTGTATTTAGTTTATTTTGGCATCCGGATGATGATTCTAGCATGAAATTGCTTGGGCACCTGTTAATTTTTAAGATTTTGACACATTCAGCTCAAATGTACAATCATGCGCTAAAAACGCATTTAAAGCAATAAAAAGGTGATTATGGCTGTCAAATCTAAACCAAACGTTGTGCACTCAAATCTTTTGCTGTATTTAGTTTATTTTGGCATCCGGATGATGATTCTAGCATGAAATTGCTTGGGCACCTGTTAATTTTTAAGATTTTGACACATTCAGCTCAAATGTACACAATTGCTGATTATGGCTGTCAAATCTAAACCAAACGTTGTGCACTCAAATCTTTTGCTGTATTTAGTTTATTTTGGCATCCGGATGATGATTCTAGCATGAAATTGCTTGGGCACCTGTTAATTTTTAAGATTTTGACACATTCAGCTCAAATGTACAATCATGCGCTAAAAACGCATTTAAAGCAATAAAAAGGTGATTATGGCTGTCAAACCTAAACCAAACGTGCACTCAAATCTTTTGCTGTATTTAGTTTATTTTGGCATCCGGATGATGATTCTAGCATGAAATTGCTTGGGCACCTGTTAATTTTTAAGATTTTGACACATTCAGGTCAAATGTACACAATTGCTGATTATGGCTGTCAAATCTAAACCAAACGTTGTGCACTCAAATCTTTTGCTGTATTTAGTTTATTTTGGCATCCGGATGATGATTCTAGCATGAAATTGCTTGGGCACCTGTTAATTTTTAAGATTTTGACACATTCAGCTCAAATGTACAATCATGCGCTAAAAACGCATTTAAAGCAATAAAAAGGTGATTATGGCTGTCAAACCTAAACCAAACGTTGTGCACTCAAATCTTTTGCTGTATTTAGTTTATTTTGGCATCCGGATGATGATTCTAGCATGAAATTGCTTGGGCACCTGTTAATTTTTAAGATTTTGACACATTCAGCTCAAATGTACACAATTGCTGATTATGGCTGTCAAATCTAAACCAAACGTTGTGCACTCAAATCTTTTGCTGTATTTAGTTTATTTTGGCATCCGGATGATGATTCTAGCATGAAATTGCTTGGGCACCTGTTAATTTTTAAGATTTTGACACATTCAGCTCAAATGTACAATCATGCGCTAAAAACGCATTTAAAGCAATAAAAAGGTGATTATGGCTGTCAAACCTAAACCAAACGTTGTGCACTCAAATCTTTTGCTGTATTTAGTTTATTTTGGCATCCGGATGATGATTCTAGCATGAAATTGCTTGGGCACCTGTTAATTTTTAAGATTTTGACACATTCAGCTCAAATGTACACAATTGCTGATTATGGCTGTCAAATCTAAACCAAACGTTGTGCACTCAAATCTTTTGCTGTATTTAGTTTATTTTGGCATCCGGATGATGATTCTAGCATGAAATTGCTTGGGCACCTGTTAATTTTTAAGATTTTGACACATTCAGCTCAAATGTACAATCATGCGCTAAAAACGCATTTAAAGCAATAAAAAGATGATTATGGCTGTCAAACCTAAACCAAACGTTGTGCACTCAAATCTTTTGCTGTATTTAGTTTATTTTGGCATCCGGATGATGATTCTAGCATGAAATTGCTTGGGCACCTGTTAATTTTTAAGATTTTGACACATTCAGCTCAAATGTACACAATTGCTGATTATGGCTGTCAAATCTAAACCAAACGTTGTGCACTCAAATCTTTTGCTGTATTTAGTTTATTTTGGCATCCGGATGATGATTCTAGCATGAAATTGCTTGGGCACCTGTTAATTTTTAAGATTTTGACACATTCAGCTCAAATGTACAATCATGCGCTAAAAACGCATTTAAAGCAATAAAAAGGTGATTATGGCTGTCAAACCTAAACCAAACGTTGTGCACTCAAATCTTTTGCTGTATTTAGTTTATTTTGGCATCCGGATGATGATTCTAGCATGAAATTGCTTGGGCACCTGTTAATTTTTAAGATTTTGACACATTCAGCTCAAATGTACACAATTGCTGATTATGGCTGTCAAATCTAAACCAAACGTTGTGCACTCAAATCTTTTGCTGTATTTAGTTTATTTTGGCATCCGGATGACGATTCTAGCATGAAATTGCTTGGGCACCTGTTAATTTTTAAGATTTTGACACATTCAGCTCAAATGTACAATCATGCGCTAAAAACGCATTTAAAGCAATAAAAAGATGATTATGGCTGTCAAACCTAAACCAAACGTTGTGCACTCAAATCTTTTGCTGTATTTAGTTTATTTTGGCATCCGGATGATGATTCTAGCATGAAATTGCTTGGGCACCTGTTAATTTTTAAGATTTTGACACATTCAGCTCAAATGTACACAATTGCTGATTATGGCTGTCAAATCTAAACCAAACGTTGTGCACTCAAATCTTTTGCTGTATTTAGTTTATTTTGGCATCCGGATGATGATTCTAGCATGAAATTGCTTGGGCACCTGTTAATTTTTAAGATTTTGACACATTCAGCTCAAATGTACAATCATGCGCTAAAAACGCATTTAAAGCAATAAAAAGGTGATTATGGCTGTCAAACCTAAACCAAACGTTGTGCACTGAAATCTTTTGCTGTATTTAGTTTATTTTGGCATCCGGATGATGATTCTAGCATGAAATTGCTTGGGCACCTGTTAATTTTTAAGATTTTGACACATTCAGCTCAAATGTACACAATTGCTGATTATGGCTGTCAAATCTAAACCAAACGTTGTGCACTCAAATCTTTTGCTGTATTTAGTTTATTTTGGCATCCGGATGATGATTCTAGCATGAAATTGCTTGGGCACCTGTTAATTTTTAAGATTTTGACACATTCAGCTCAAATGAACACAATTGCTGATTATGGCTGTCAAATCTAAACCAAACGTTGTGCACTCAAATCTTTTGCTGTATTTAGTTTATTTTGGCATCCGGATGATGATTCTAGCATGAAATTGCTTGGGCACCTGTTAATTTTTAAGATTTTGACACATTCAGCTCAAATGTACAATCATGCGCTAAAAACGCATTTAAAGCAATAAAAAGGTGATTATGGCTGTCAAACCTAAACCAAACGTGCACTCAAATCTTTTGCTGTATTTAGTTTATTTTGGCATCCGGATGATGATTCTAGCATGAAATTGCTTGGGCACCTGTTAATTTTTAAGATTTTGACACATTCAGGTCAAATGTACACAATTGCTGATTATGGCTGTCAAATCTAAACCAAACGTTGTGCACTCAAATCTTTTGCTGTATTTAGTTTATTTTGGCATCCGGATGATGATTCTAGCATGAAATTGCTTGGGCACCTGTTAATTTTTAAGATTTTGACACATTCAGCTCAAATGTACAATCATGCGCTAAAAACGCATTTAAAGCAATAAAAAGGTGATTATGGCTGTCAAACCTAAACCAAACGTTGTGCACTCAAATCTTTTGCTGTATTTAGTTTATTTTGGCATCCGGATGATGATTCTAGCATGAAATTGCTTGGGCACCTGTTAATTTTTAAGATTTTGACACATTCAGCTCAAATGTACACAATTGCTGATTATGGCTGTCAAATCTAAACCAAACGTTGTGCACTCAAATCTTTTGCTGTATTTAGTTTATTTTGGCATCCGGATGATGATTCTAGCATGAAATTGCTTGGGCACCTGTTAATTTTTAAGATTTTGACACATTCAGCTCAAATGTACAATCATGCGCTAAAAACGCATTTAAAGCAATAAAAAGGTGATTATGGCTGTCAAACCTAAACCAAACGTTGTGCACTCAAATCTTTTGCTGTATTTAGTTTATTTTGGCATCCGGATGATGATTCTAGCATGAAATTGCTTGGGCACCTGTTAATTTTTAAGATTTTGACACATTCAGCTCAAATGTACACAATTGCTGATTATGGCTGTCAAATCTAAACCAAACGTTGTGCACTCAAATCTTTTGCTGTATTTAGTTTATTTTGGCATCCGGATGATGATTCTAGCATGAAATTGCTTGGGCACCTGTTAATTTTTAAGATTTTGACACATTCAGCTCAAATGTACACAATTGCTGATTATGGCTGTCAAATCTAAACCAAACGTTGTGCACTCAAATCTTTTGCTGTATTTAGTTTATTTTGGCATCCGGATGATGATTCTAGCATGAAATTGCTTGGGCACCTGTAATTTTTAAGATTTTGACACATTCAGCTCAAATGTACACAATTGCTGATTATGGCTGTCAAATCTAAACCAAACGTTGTGCACTCAAATCTTTTGCTGTATTTAGTTTATTTTGGCATCCGGATGATGATTCTAGCATGAAATTGCTTGGGCACCTGTTAATTTTTAAGATTTTGACACATTCAGCTCAAATGTACAATCATGCGCTAAAAACGCATTTAAAGCAATAAAAAGGTGATTATGGCTGTCAAACCTAAACCAAACGTTGTGCACTCAAATCTTTTGCTGTATTTAGTTTATTTTGGCATCCGGATGATGATTCTAGCATGAAATTGCTTGGGCACCTGTTAATTTTTAAGATTTTGACACATTCAGCTCAAATGTACACAATTGCTGATTATGGCTGTCAAATCTAAACCAAACGTTGTGCACTCAAATCTTTTGCTGTATTTAGTTTATTTTGGCATCCGGATGATGATTCTAGCATGAAATTGCTTGGGCACCTGTTAATTTTTAAGATTTTGACACATTCAGCTCAAATGTACAATCATGCGCTAAAAACGCATTTAAAGCAATAAAAAGGTGATTATGGCTGTCAAACCTAAACCAAACGTTGTGCACTCAAATCTTTTGCTGTATTTAGTTTATTTTGGCATCCGGATGATGATTCTAGCATGAAATTGCTTGGGCACCTGTTAATTTTTAAGATTTTGACACATTCAGCTCAAATGTACACAATTGCTGATTATGGCTGTCAAATCTAAACCAAACGTTGTGCACTCAAATCTTTTGCTGTATTTAGTTTATTTTGGCATCCGGATGATGATTCTAGCATGAAATTGCTTGGGCACCTGTTAATTTTTAAGATTTTGACACATTCAGCTCAAATGTACAATCATGCGCTAAAAACGCATTTAAAGCAATAAAAAGGTGATTATGGCTGTCAAACCTAAACCAAACGTTGTGCACTGAAATCTTTTGCTGTATTTAGTTTATTTTGGCATCCGGATGATGATTCTAGCATGAAATTGCTTGGGCACCTGTTAATTTTTAAGATTTTGACACATTCAGCTCAAATGTACACAATTGCTGATTATGGCTGTCAAATCTAAACCAAACGTTGTGCACTCAAATCTTTTGCTGTATTTAGTTTATTTTGGCATCCGGATGATGATTCTAGCATGAAATTGCTTGGGCACCTGTTAATTTTTAAGATTTTGACACATTCAGCTCAAATGTACAATCATGCGCTAAAAACGCATTTAAAGCAATAAAAAGATGATTATGGCTGTCAAACCTAAACCAAACGTTGTGCACTCAAATCTTTTGCTGTATTTAGTTTATTTTGGCATCCGGATGATGATTCTAGCATGAAATTGCTTGGGCACCTGTTAATTTTTAAGATTTTGACACATTCAGCTCAAATGTACACAATTGCTGATTATGGCTGTCAAATCTAAACCAAACGTTGTGCACTCAAATCTTTTGCTGTATTTAGTTTATTTTGGCATCCAGATGATGATTCTAGCATGAAATTGCTTGGGCACCTGTTAATTTTTAAGATTTTGACACATTCAGCTCAAATGTACAATCATGCGCTAAAAACGCATTTACAGCAATAAAAAGGTGATTATGGCTGTCAAACCTAAACCAAACGTTGTGCACTCAAATCTTTTGCTGTATTTAGTTTATTTTGGCATCCGGATGATGATTCTAGCATGAAATTGCTTGGGCACCTGTTAATTTTTAAGATTTTGACACATTCAGCTCAAATGTACACAATTGTGTCATGTTTGGGTTCTGTTTGGGGTGCGTTTTGCTTTGTTTTTGTTGGGTTTTGAGTTTGTCATGTTTATGTTCTGTTTTTCTTGTCTTCCATAGTCTCGTTAAGCCTCACTGATGTCCACCTGTGTTTGCCTGCCCTTCCTCATGTGTCAACCAATCAGCATCCCCGTCCACTTGTGTCTTGCCCAGCTGTGTCTCATTGTGCTCAATTAGTGTGTGTACTTAGTTTTCGGTTTTCGCTTCAGTTCTTGTCGGTTCATTGTTCTTGTTTCCCCACGTCTATGCTCCCACAGTTAAGTCTGCTCGTGTATTGTTTTTCCCTTCGGTATTTTGTTATTCTTTGTTACCAAGCCCTGTTTGCAACTTTAGTTTTGTTTGATTAAATTTACTCCATTTTCGCACCTCTGCCTCCCTGACTTGTCCGCCTCCTGCATTTGGGTCCACCACCACGCTTCCGAGCCCCGACAGAATGAACCGACCACGAAAGGACCCAGCAGGGAGCCGGTGCCGACCGGCACGACGTCGGCCAGCTCCCAGACGCCATCAGCCTGTTGACCAACCCCGGTCCCTCTGTGTAGGTTCAGCTTTCTTTTCTGGTTCTTGTGTCTCCGTGTCCTCCTCACCCGTTAAAGCATATTTACCCAGTTCACCTCCTTGGGATTCCCTTTACAGTTATTTAAGTGATTCTGATTTTGAGCTCACAGACACCGAGTTAAACTATTCTGATTTGGACACCAGTTTTTGTTCACCTAGTAGTTCCCCCAGTGCACTTCCTTATGACACAATTTTGTCACCCCACGTTTTTGTTGACCACGTTCCCGAGTTTGATTTTGATTCTGACTTAGAGGATGAATGTGAAGTGAGTGAGCACACCAAGTTTGGTTTGAGTGCGAGTGAAAGCTTTTATAGTTTTTTGTTTGCACGTTCCCCGTCAAGTCTAGTAGAACCTGTTTCCGCATCACCTTGTTCCTCGTTGTCCCAGGCACCCCGGTCAAAGTCACTTACACCCCTTCCTAGTCTTGTTTCGTCTGTTGATGCACCCCTTAACTTAGTCCCTGGTGTGTCTCGAGTTCCCCGGTCCCTTGGTCAACAGGCTGGTGTGACTACAGCCCCAGCTTCCCGCAGACAGAGGAGGAGGCAGAGGCGACCCAAGCCGCAGCCTGTGCCGCTGCCGCCGCAGCCCCTGGCCGCTTCGCCCGTGCCGCTGCCGCCGCAGCCCCTGGCTGTTTCGCCCGTGCCGCTGCCGCCGCAGCCCCTGGCCGCTTCGCCTGTGCCGCTGCCGCCACAGCCCCTGGCCGCTTCGCCTGTGCCGCTGCCGCCGCAGCCCCTGGCCGCTTCGCCTGTGCCGCTGCCGCCGCAGCCCCTGGCCGCTTCGCCTGTGCCGCTGCCGCCGCAGCCCCTGGCCGCTTCGCCTGGGCCGCCACCTCCTGTTCCTAGTCAGGCGGCGCATGGATTGCGGCCGCCACCTCCTGTTCCTCGTCAGGCGGCGCATGGATTGCGGCCGCCACCTCCTGTTCCTCGTCAGGCGGCGCATGGATTGCGGCCGCCACCTCCTGTTCCTCGTCAGGCGGCGCATGGATTGCGGCCGCCACCTCCTGTTCCTCGTCAGGCGGCGCATGGATTGCGGCCGCCACCTCCTGTTCCTCGTCAGGCTGCGCATGGATTGCGGCCGCCACCTCCTGTTCCTCGTCAGGCGGCGCATGGATTGCGGCCGCCACCTCCTGTTCCTCGTCAGGCGGCGCATGGATTGCGGCCGCCGCCTCCTGTTCCTCGTCAGGCGGCGCATGGAATGCGGCCGCCGCCTCCTGTTCCTCGTCCGGCGGCGCATGGATTGCGGCCGCCGCCTCCTGTTCCTCGTCAGGCGGCGCATGGATTGCGGCCGCCGCCT
Organism: Festucalex cinctus; assembly: GCF_051991245.1. Taxonomy (NCBI): domain Eukaryota; kingdom Metazoa; phylum Chordata; class Actinopteri; order Syngnathiformes; family Syngnathidae; genus Festucalex; species Festucalex cinctus. The sequence goes on from NC_135427.1 coordinate 21,747,233, forward strand.
CCTGTTCCTCGTCAGGCGGCGCATGGATTGCGGCCGCCGCCTCCTGTTCCTCGTCAGGCGGCGCATGGATTGCGGCCGCCGCCTCCTGTTCCTCGTCCGGCGGCGCATGGATTGCGGCCGCCGCCTCCTGTTCCTCGTCCGGCGGCGCATGGATTGCGGCCGCCGCCTCCTGTTCCTCGTCCGGCGGCGCATGGATTGCGGCCGCCGCCTCCTGTTCCTCGTCCGGCGGCGCATGGATTGTGGCCGCCGCCTTCTGTTCCTCGTCCGGCGGCGCATGGATTGCGGCCGCCGCCTCCTGCTCCTCGACCGGCGGCGCCTGGCCAGCGGCCGCCTTCGCTTGCACTAGTTCCGGCGGCGCCCGGCCAGCGGCCGCCTTCTCCTGCACCAGTTCCGGCGGCGCCCGGCCAGCGGCCGCCATCGCCTGCACCAGTTCCGGCGGCGCCCGGCCAGCGGCCGCCATCGCCTGCACCAGTTCCGGCGGCGCCCGGCCAGCGGCCGCCATCGCCTGCACCAGTTCCGGCGGTGCCCGGCCAGCGGCCGCCATCGCCTGCACCAGTTCCGGCGGCGCCCGGCCAGCGGCCGCCATCGCCTGCACCAGTTCCGGCGGCGCCCGGCCAGCGGCCGCCATCGCCTTCACCAGTTCCGGCGGCGCCCGGCCAGCGGCCGCCATCGCCTTCGCCAGTTCCGGCGGCGCCCGGCCAGCGGCCGCCATCGCCTGCGCCAGTTCCGGCGGCGCCCAGCCAGCGGCCGCAATCGCCTGCGCCAGTTCCGGCGGCGCCCGGCCAGCGGCCGCAATCGCCTGCGCCAGTTCCGGCGGCGCCCGGTCAGCGGCCGCCATCGCCTGCACCAGTTCCGGCGGCGCCCGGCCAGCGGCCGCCATCGTCTGCACCAGTTCCGGCGGCGCCCGGCCAGCGGCCGCCTCCGCCAGCGTCAACCCTGGCGGCGCACGACTTGAGGCCGTCGCCTCCAGCTCCTCGTCTGGCGGCGACCATCCCGCCGCCACCTCTGCTACTCGTTGGGCGTCAGGGACGCCCTCCTGACCGGCCCCGCCGGGCCCTCCTCGTCGGGCGTCGAGGACGCCCTCCTGACCGGCCCCGCCGGGCCCTCCTCGTCGGGCGTCGGGGACGCCCTCCTGACCGGCCCCGCCGGGCCCTCCTCGTCGGGCGTCGGGGACGCCCTCCTGACCGGCCCCGCCGGGCCCTCCTCGTCGGGCGTCGGGGACGCCCTCCTGACCGGCCCCGCCGGGCCCTCCTCGTCGGGCGTCGAGGACGCCCTCCTGACCGGCCCCGCCGGGCCCTCCTCGTCGGGCGTCGAGGACGCCCTCCTGACCGGCCCCGCCGGGTCCTCCTCGTCGGGCGTCGAGGACGCCCTCCTGACCGGCCCCGCCGGGCCCTCCTCGTCGGGCGTCGAGGACGCCCTCCTGACCGGCCCCGCCGGGCCCTCCTCGTCGGGCGTCGAGGACGCCCTCCTGACCGGCCCCGCCGGGCCCTCGTCGTCGGGCGTCAGGGACGCCCTCCTGACCGGCCCCGCCGGGTCCTTCTTGTCTGGCGTCCGGGACGCCCACCAGACTGGCTCCTCTGGGCACTCTTTGTCTGGCCAACTCTAGTGTTGAAATTTTGTTTTGTACTTTGGACTGCCCTTGATAGTGGGCCGTGCACCCTCTCGCCTGTTTTTATTTATGTACCTTAGGGACATCTGGGAGCTGTCCCTTGAAGGGGGGGTACTGTCATGTTTGGGTTCTGTTTGGGGTGCGTTTTGCTTTGTTTTTGTTGGGTTTTGAGTTTGTCATGTTTATGTTCTGTTTTTCTTGTCTTCCATAGTCTCGTTAAGCCTCACTGATGTCCACCTGTGTTTGCCTGCCCTTCCTCATGTGTCAACCAATCAGCATCCCCGTCCACTTGTGTCTTGCCCAGCTGTGTCTCATTGTGCTCAATTAGTGTGTGTACTTAGTTTTCGGTTTTCGCTTCAGTTCTTGTCGGTTCATTGTTCTTGTTTCCCCACGTCTATGCTCCCACAGTTAAGTCTGCTCGTGTATTGTTTTTCCCTTCGGTATTTTGTTATTCTTTGTTACCAAGCCCTGTTTGCAACTTTAGTTTTGTTTGATTAAATTTACTCCATTTTCGCACCTCTGCCTCCCTGACTTGTCCGCCTCCTGCATTTGGGTCCACCACCACGCTTCCGAGCCCCGACAAATTGCTGATTATGGCTGTCAAATCTAAACCAAACGTTGTGCACTCAAATCTTTTGCTGTATTTAGTTTATTTTGGCATCCGGATGACGATTCTAGCATGAAATTGCTTGGGCACCTGTTAATTTTTAAGATTTTGACACATTCAGCTCAAATGTACAATCATGCGCTAAAAACGCATTTAAAGCAATAAAAAGATGATTATGGCTGTCAAACCTAAACCAAACGTTGTGCACTCAAATCTTTTGCTGTATTTAGTTTATTTTGGCATCCGGATGATGATTCTAGCATGAAATTGCTTGGGCACCTGTTAATTTTTAAGATTTTGACACATTCAGCTCAAATGTACACAATTGCTGATTATGGCTGTCAAATCTAAACCAAACGTTGTGCACTCAAATCTTTTGCTGTATTTTGTTTATTTTGGCATCCGGATGATGATTCTAGCATGAAATTGCTTGGGCACCTGTTAATTTTTAAGATTTTGACACATTCAGCTCAAATGTACAATCATGCGCTAAAAACGCATTTAAAGCAATAAAAAGGTGATTATGGCTGTCAAACCTAAACCAAACGTTGTGCACTCAAATCTTTTGCTGTATTTAGTTTATTTTGGCATCCGGATGATGATTCTAGCATGAAATTGCTTGGGCACCTGTTAATTTTTAAGAATTTGACACATTCAGCTCAAATGTACACAATTGCTAATTATGGCTGTCAAATCTAAACCAAACGTTGTGCACTCAAATCTTTTGCTGTATTTAGTTTATTTTGGCATCCGGATGATGATTCTAGCATGAAATTGCTTGGGCACCTGTTAATTTTTAAGATTTTGACACATTCAGCTCAAATGTACAATCATGCGCTAAAAACGCATTTAAAGCAATAAAAAGCTGATTATGGCTGTCAAACCTAAACCAAACGTTGTGCACTCAAATCTTTTGCTGTATTTAGTTTATTTTGGCATCCGGATGATTATTCTAGCATGAAATTGCTTGGGCACCTGTTAATTTTTAAGATTTTGACACATTCAGCTCAAATGTACACAATTGCTGATTATGGCTGTCAAATCTAAACCAAACGTTGTGCACTCAAATCTTTTGCTGTATTTAGTTTATTTTGGCATCCGGATGATGATTCTAGCATGAAATTGCTTGGGCACCTGTTAATTTTTAAGATTTTGACACATTCAGCTCAAATGTACAATCATGCGCTAAAAACGCATTTAAAGCAATAAAAAGGTGATTATGGCTGTCAAACCTAAACCAAACGTTGTGCACTCAAATCTTTTGCTGTATTTAGTTTATTTTGGCATCCGGATGATGATTCTAGCATGAAATTGCTTGGGCACCTGTTAATTTTTAAGATTTTGACACATTCAGCTCAAATGTACACAATTGCTGATTATGGCTGTCAAATCTAAACCAAACGTTGTGCACTCAAATCTTTTGCTGTATTTAGTTTATTTTGGCATCCGGATGACGATTCTAGCATGAAATTGCTTGGGCACCTGTTAATTTTTAAGATTTTGACACATTCAGCTCAAATGTACAATCATGCGCTAAAAACGCATTTAAAGCAATAAAAAGATGATTATGGCTGTCAAACCTAAACCAAACGTTGTGCACTCAAATCTTTTGCTGTATTTAGTTTATTTTGGCATCCGGATGATGATTCTAGCATGAAATTGCTTGGGCACCTGTTAATTTTTAAGATTTTGACACATTCAGCTCAAATGTACACAATTGCTGATTATGGCTGTCAAATCTAAACCAAACGTTGTGCACTCAAATCTTTTGCTGTATTTAGTTTATTTTGGCATCCGGATGATGATTCTAGCATGAAATTGCTTGGGCACCTGTTAATTTTTAAGATTTTGACACATTCAGCTCAAATGTACAATCATGCGCTAAAAACGCATTTAAAGCAATAAAAAGGTGATTATGGCTGTCAAACCTAAACCAAACGTTGTGCATTGAAATCTTTTGCTGTATTTAGTTTATTTTGGCATCCGGATGATGATTCTAGCATGAAATTGCTTGGGCACCTGTTAATTTTTAAGATTTTGACACATTCAGCTCAAATGTACACAATTGCTGATTATGGCTGTCAAATCTAAACCAAACGTTGTGCACTCAAATCTTTTGCTGTATTTAGTTTATTTTGGCATCCGGATGATGATTCTAGCATGAAATTGCTTGGGCACCTGTTAATTTTTAAGATTTTGACACATTCAGCTCAAATGTACACAATTGCTGATTATGGCTGTCAAATCTAAACCAAACGTTGTGCACTCAAATCTTTTGCTGTATTTAGTTTATTTTGGCATCCGGATGATGATTCTAGCATGAAATTGCTTGGGCACCTGTTAATTTTTAAGATTTTGACACATTCAGCTCAAATGTACAATCATGCGCTAAAAACGCATTTAAAGCAATAAAAAGGTGATTATGGCTGTCAAACCTAAACCAAACGTTGTGCACTCAAATCTTTTGCTGTATTTAGTTTATTTTGGCATCCGGATGATGATTCTAGCATGAAATTGCTTGGGCACCTGTTAATTTTTAAGATTTTGACACATTCAGCTCAAATGTACACAATTGCTGATTATGGCTGTCAAATCTAAACCAAACGTTGTGCACTCAAATCTTTTGCTGTATTTAGTTTATTTTGGCATCCGGATGATGATTCTAACATGAAATTGCTTGGGCACCTGTTAATTTTTAAGATTTTGACACATTCAGCTCAAATGTACAATCATGCGCTAAAAACGCATTTAAAGCAATAAAAAGGTGATTATGGCTGTCAAACCTAAACCAAACGTTGTGCACTCAAATCTTTTGCTGTATTTAGTTTATTTTGGCATCCGGATGATGATTCTAGCATGAAATTGCTTGGGCACCTGTTAATTTTTAAGATTTTGACACATTCAGCTCAAATGTACAATCATGCGCTAAAAACGCATTTAAAGCAATAAAAAGGTGATTATGGCTGTCAAACCTAAACCAAACGTTGTGCACTGAAATCTTTTGCTGTATTTAGTTTATTTTGGCATCCGGATGATGATTCTAGCATGAAATTGCTTGGGCACCTGTTAATTTTTAAGATTTTGACACATTCAGCTCAAATGTACACAATTGCTGATTATGGCTGTCAAATCTAAACCAAACGTTGTGCACTCAAATCTTTTGCTGTATTTAGTTTATTTTGGCATCCGGATGATGATTCTAGCATGAAATTGCTTGGGCACCTGTTAATTTTTAAGATTTTGACACATTCAGCTCAAATGTACACAATTGCTGATTATGGCTGTCAAATCTAAACCAAACGTTGTGCACTCAAATCTTTTGCTGTATTTAGTTTATTTTGGCATCCGGATGATGATTCTAGCATGAAATTGCTTGGGCACCTGTTAATTTTTAAGATTTTGACACATTCAGCTCAAATGTACAATCATGCGCTAAAAACGCATTTAAAGCAATAAAAAGGTGATTATGGCTGTCAAACCTAAACCAAACGTTGTGCACTCAAATCTTTTGCTGTATTTAGTTTATTTTGGCATCCGGATGATGATTCTAGCATGAAATTGCTTGGGCACCTGTTAATTTTTAAGATTTTGACACATTCAGCTCAAATGTACACAATTGCTGATTATGGCTGTCAAATCTAAACCAAACGTTGTGCACTCAAATCTTTTGCTGTATTTAGTTTATTTTGGCATCCGGATGATGATTCTAACATGAAATTGCTTGGGCACCTGTTAATTTTTAAGATTTTGACACATTCAGCTCAAATGTACAATCATGCGCTAAAAACGCATTTAAAGCAATAAAAAGGTGATTATGGCTGTCAAACCTAAACCAAACGTTGTGCACTCAAATCTTTTGCTGTATTTAGTTTATTTTGGCATCCGGATGATGATTCTAGCATGAAATTGCTTGGGCACCTGTTAATTTTTAAGATTTTGACACATTCAGCTCAAATGTACACAATTGCTGATTATGGCTGTCAAATCTAAACCAAACGTTGTGCACTCAAATCTTTTGCTGTATTTAGTTTATTTTGGCATCCGGATGATGATTCTAGCATGAAATTGCTTGGGCACCTGTTAATTTTTAAGATTTTGACACATTCAGCTCAAATGTACAATCATGCGCTAAAAACGCATTTAAAGCAATAAAAAGGTGATTATGGCTGTCAAACCTAAACCAAACGTTGTGCACTCAAATCTTTTGCTGTATTTAGTTTATTTTGGCATCCGGATGATGATTCTAGCATGAAATTGCTTGGGCACCTGTTAATTTTTAAGATTTTGACACATTCAGCTCAAATGTACACAATTGCTGATTATGGCTGTCAAATCTAAACCAAACGTTGTGCACTCAAATCTTTTGCTGTATTTAGTTTATTTTGGCATCCGGATGACGATTCTAGCATGAAATTGCTTGGGCACCTGTTAATTTTTAAGATTTTGACACATTCAGCTCAAATGTACAATCATGCGCTAAAAACGCATTTAAAGCAATAAAAAGGTGATTATGGCTGTCAAACCTAAACCAAACGTTGTGCACTCAAATCTTTTGCTGTATTTAGTTTATTTTGGCATCCGGATGATGATTCTAGCATGAAATTGCTTGGGCACCTGTTAATTTTTAAGATTTTGACACATTCAGCTCAAATGTACACAATTGCTGATTATGGCTGTCAAATCTAAACCAAACGTTGTGCACTCAAATCTTTTGCTATATTTAGTTTATTTTGGCATCCGGATGACGATTCTAGCATGAAATTGCTTGGGCACCTGTTAATTTTTAAGATTTTGACACATTCAGCTCAAATGTACAATCATGCGCTAAAAACGCATTTAAAGCAATAAAAAGATGATTATGGCTGTCAAACCTAAACCAAACGTTGTGCACTCAAATCTTTTGCTGTATTTAGTTTATTTTGGCATCCGGATGATGATTCTAGCATGAAATTGCTTGGGCACCTGTTAATTTTTAAGATTTTGACACATTCAGCTCAAATGTACACAATTGCTGATTATGGCTGTCAAATCTAAACCAAACGTTGTGCACTCAAATCTTTTGCTGTATTTAGTTTATTTTGGCATCCGGATGATGATTCTAGCATGAAATTGCTTGGGCACCTGTTAATTTTTAAGATTTTGACACATTCAGCTCAAATGTACACAATTGCTGATTATGGCTGTCAAATCTAAACCAAACGTTGTGCACTCAAATCTTTTGCTGTATTTAGTTTATTTTGGCATCCGGATGATGATTCTAGCATGAAATTGCTTGGGCACCTGTTAATTTTTAAGATTTTGACACATTCAGCTCAAATGTACAATCATGCGCTAAAAACGCATTTAAAGCAATAAAAAGGTGATTATGGCTGTCAAACCTAAACCAAACGTTGTGCACTCAAATCTTTTGCTGTATTTAGTTTATTTTGGCATCCGGATGATGATTCTAGCATGAAATTGCTTGGGCACCTGTTAATTTTTAAGATTTTGACACATTCAGCTCAAATGTACACAATTGCTGATTATGGCTGTCAAATCTAAACCAAACGTTGTGCACTCAAATCTTTTGCTGTATTTAGTTTATTTTGGCATCCGGATGATGATTCTAACATGAAATTGCTTGGGCACCTGTTAATTTTTAAGATTTTGACACATTCAGCTCAAATGTACAATCATGCGCTAAAAACGCATTTAAAGCAATAGAAAGGTGATTATGGCTGTCAAACCTAAACCAAACGTTGTGCACTCAAATCTTTTGCTGTATTTAGTTTATTTTGGCATCCGGATGATGATTCTAGCATGAAATTGCTTGGGCACCTGTTAATTTTTAAGATTTTGACACATTCAGCTCAAATGTACAATCATGCGCTAAAAACGCATTTAAAGCAATAAAAAGGTGATTATGGCTGTCAAACCTAAACCAAACGTTGTGCACTGAAATCTTTTGCTGTATTTAGTTTATTTTGGCATCCGGATGATGATTCTAGCATGAAATTGCTTGGGCACCTGTTAATTTTTAAGATTTTGACACATTCAGCTCAAATGTACACAATTGCTGATTATGGCTGTCAAATCTAAACCAAACGTTGTGCACTCAAATCTTTTGCTGTATTTAGTTTATTTTGGCATCCGGATGATGATTCTAGCATGAAATTGCTTGGGCACCTGTTAATTTTTAAGATTTTGACACATTCAGCTCAAATGTACACAATTGCTGATTATGGCTGTCAAATCTAAACCAAACGTTGTGCACTCAAATCTTTTGCTGTATTTAGTTTATTTTGGCATCCGGATGATGATTCTAGCATGAAATTGCTTGGGCACCTGTTAATTTTTAAGATTTTGACACATTCAGCTCAAATGTACAATCATGCGCTAAAAACGCATTTAAAGCAATAAAAAGGTGATTATGGCTGTCAAACCTAAACCAAACGTTGTGCACTCAAATCTTTTGCTGTATTTAGTTTATTTTGGCATCCGGATGATGATTCTAGCATGAAATTGCTTGGGCACCTGTTAATTTTTAAGATTTTGACACATTCAGCTCAAATGTACACAATTGCTGATTATGGCTGTCAAATCTAAACCAAACGTTGTGCACTCAAATCTTTTGCTGTATTTAGTTTATTTTGGCATCCGGATGATGATTCTAACATGAAATTGCTTGGGCACCTGTTAATTTTTAAGATTTTGACACATTCAGCTCAAATGTACAATCATGCGCTAAAAACGCATTTAAAGCAATAAAAAGGTGATTATGGCTGTCAAACCTAAACCAAACGTTGTGCACTCAAATCTTTTGCTGTATTTAGTTTATTTTGGCATCCGGATGATGATTCTAGCATGAAATTGCTTGGGCACCTGTTAATTTTTAAGATTTTGACACATTCAGCTCAAATGTACAATCATGCGCTAAAAACGCATTTAAAGCAATAAAAAGGTGATTATGGCTGTCAAACCTAAACCAAACGTTGTGCACTCAAATCTTTTGCTGTATTTAGTTTATTTTGGCATCCGGATGATGATTCTAGCATGAAATTGCTTGGGCACCTGTTAATTTTTAAGATTTTGACACATTCAGCTCAAATGTACACAATTGCTGATTATGGCTGTCAAATCTAAACCAAACGTTGTGCACTCAAATCTTTTGCTGTATTTAGTTTATTTTGGCATCCGGATGACGATTCTAGCATGAAATTGCTTGGGCACCTGTTAATTTTTAAGATTTTGACACATTCAGCTCAAATGTACAATCATGCGCTAAAAACGCATTTAAAGCAATAAAAAGGTGATTATGGCTGTCAAACCTAAACCAAACGTTGTGCACTCAAATCTTTTGCTGTATTTAGTTTATTTTGGCATCCGGATGATGATTCTAGCATGAAATTGCTTGGGCACCTGTTAATTTTTAAGATTTTGACACATTCAGCTCAAATGTACACAATTGCTGATTATGGCTGTCAAATCTAAACCAAACGTTGTGCACTCAAATCTTTTGCTATATTTAGTTTATTTTGGCATCCGGATGACGATTCTAGCATGAAATTGCTTGGGCACCTGTTAATTTTTAAGATTTTGACACATTCAGCTCAAATGTACAATCATGCGCTAAAAACGCATTTAAAGCAATAAAAAGATGATTATGGCTGTCAAACCTAAACCAAACGTTGTGCACTCAAATCTTTTGCTGTATTTAGTTTATTTTGGCATCCGGATGATGATTCTAGCATGAAATTGCTTGGGCACCTGTTAATTTTTAAGATTTTGACACATTCAGCTCAAATGTACACAATTGCTGATTATGGCTGTCAAATCTAAACCAAACGTTGTGCACTCAAATCTTTTGCTGTATTTAGTTTATTTTGGCATCCGGATGATGATTCTAGCATGAAATTGCTTGGGCACCTGTTAATTTTTAAGATTTTGACACATTCAGCTCAAATGTACAATCATGCGCTAAAAACGCATTTAAAGCAATAAAAAGGTGATTATGGCTGTCAAACCTAAACCAAACGTTGTGCATTGAAATCTTTTGCTGTATTTAGTTTATTTTGGCATCCGGATGATGATTCTAGCATGAAATTGCTTGGGCACCTGTTAATTTTTAAGATTTTGACACATTCAGCTCAAATGTACACAATTGCTGATTATGGCTGTCAAATCTAAACCAAACGTTGTGCACTCAAATCTTTTGCTGTATTTAGTTTATTTTGGCATCCGGATGATGATTCTAGCATGAAATTGCTTGGGCACCTGTTAATTTTTAAGATTTTGACACATTCAGCCCAAATGTACACAATTGCTGATTATGGCTGTCAAATCTAAACCAAACGTTGTGCACTCAAATCTTTTGCTGTATTTAGTTTATTTTGGCATCCGGATGATGATTCTAGCATGAAATTGCTTGGGCACCTGTTAATTTTTAAGATTTTGACACATTCATCTCAAATGTACAATCATGCGCTAAAAACGCATTTAAAGCAATAAAAAGGTGATTATGGCTGTCAAACCTAAACCAAACGTTGTGCACTCAAATCTTTTGCTGTATTTAGTTTATTTTGGCATCCGGATGATGATTCTAGCATGAAATTGCTTGGGCACCTGTTAATTTTTAAGATTTTGACACATTCAGCTCAAATGTACACAATTGCTGATTATGGCTGTCAAATCTAAACCAAACGTTGTGCACTCAAATCTTTTGCTGTATTTAGTTTATTTTGGCATCCGGATGATGATTCTAACATGAAATTGCTTGGGCACCTGTTAATTTTTAAGATTTTGACACATTCAGCTCAAATGTACAATCATGCGCTAAAAACGCATTTAAAGCAATAAAAAGGTGATTATGGCTGTCAAACCTAAACCAAACGTTGTGCACTCAAATCTTTTGCTGTATTTAGTTTATTTTGGCATCCGGATGATGATTCTAGCATGAAATTGCTTGGACACCTGTTAATTTTTAAGATTTTGACACATTCAGCTCAAATGTACACAATTGCTGATTATGGCTGTCAAATCTAAACCAAACGTTGTGCACTCAAATCTTTTGCTGTATTTTGTTTATTTTGGCATCCGGATGATGATTCTAGCATGAAATTGCTTGGGCACCTGTTAATTTTTAAGATTTTGACACATTCAGCTCAAATGTACAATCATGCGCTAAAAACGCATTTAAAGCAATAAAAAGGTGATTATGGCTGTCAAACCTAAACCAAACGTTGTGCACTCAAATCTTTTGCTGTATTTAGTTTATTTTGGCATCCGGATGATGATTCTAGCATGAAATTGCTTGGGCACCTGTTAATTTTTAAGAATTTGACACATTCAGCTCAAATGTACACAATTGCTGATTATGGCTGTCAAATCTAAACCAAACGTTGTGCACTCAAATCTTTTGCTGTATTTAGTTTATTTTGGCATCCGGATGATGATTCTAGCATGAAATTGCTTGGGCACCTGTTAATTTTTAAGATTTTGACACATTCAGCTCAAATGTACAATCATGCGCTAAAAACGCATTTAAAGCAATAAAAAGCTGATTATGGCTGTCAAACCTAAACCAAACGTTGTGCACTCAAATCTTTTGCTGTATTTAGTTTATTTTGGCATCCGGATGATTATTCTAGCATGAAATTGCTTGGGCACCTGTTAATTTTTAAGATTTTGACACATTCAGCTCAAATGTACACAATTGCTGATTATGGCTGTCAAATCTAAACCAAACGTTGTGCACTCAAATCTTTTGCTGTATTTAGTTTATTTTGGCATCCGGATGATGATTCTAGCATGAAATTGCTTGGGCACCTGTTAATTTTTAAGATTTTGACACATTCAGCTCAAATGTACACAATTGCTGATTATGGCTGTCAAATCTAAACCAAACGTTGTGCACTCAAATCTTTTGCTGTATTTAGTTTATTTTGGCATCCGGATGATGATTCTAGCATGAAATTGCTTGGGCACCTGTTAATTTTTAAGATTTTGACACATTCAGCTCAAATGTACAATCATGCGCTAAAAACGCATTTAAAGCAATAAAAAGGTGATTATGGCTGTCAAACCTAAACCAAACGTTGTGCACTCAAATCTTTTGCTGTATTTAGTTTATTTTGGCATCCGGATGATGATTCTAGCATGAAATTGCTTGGGCACCTGTTAATTTTTAAGATTTTGACACATTCAGCTCAAATGTACACAATTACTGATTATGGCTGTCAAATCTAAACCAAACGTTGTGCACTCAAATCTTTTGCTGTATTTAGTTTATTTTGGCATCCGGATGATGATTCTAACATGAAATTGCTTGGGCACCTGTTAATTTTTAAGATTTTGACACATTGAGCTCAAATGTACAATCATGCGCTAAAAACGCATTTAAAGCAATAAAAAGGTGATTATGGCTGTCAAACCTAAACCAAACGTTGTGCACTCAAATCTTTTGCTGTATTTAGTTTATTTTGGCATCCGGATGATGATTCTAGCATGAAATTGCTTGGGCACCTGTTAATTTTTAAGATTTTGACACATTCAGCTCAAATGTACACAATTGCTGATTATGGCTGTCAAATCTAAACCAAACGTTGTGCACTCAAATCTTTTGCTGTATTTAGTTTATTTTGGCATCCGGATGATGATTCTAGCATGAAATTGCTTGGGCACCTGTTAATTTTTAAGATTTTGACACATTCAGCTCAAATGTACAATCATGCGCTAAAAACGCATTTAAAGCAATAAAAAGGTGATTATGGCTGTCAAACCTAAACCAAACGTTGTGCACTGAAATCTTTTGCTGTATTTAGTTTATTTTGGCATCCGGATGATGATTCTAGCATGAAATTGCTTGGGCACCTGTTAATTTTTAAGATTTTGACACATTCAGCTCAAATGTACACAATTGCTGATTATGGCTGTCAAATCTAAACCAAACGTTGTGCACTCAAATCTTTTGCTGTATTTAGTTTATTTTGGCATCCGGATGATGATTCTAGCATGAAATTGCTTGGGCACCTGTTAATTTTTAAGATTTTGACACATTCAGCTCAAATGTACACAATTGCTGATTATGGCTGTCAAATCTAAACCAAACGTTGTGCACTCAAATCTTTTGCTGTATTTAGTTTATTTTGGCATCCGGATGATGATTCTAGCATGAAATTGCTTGGGCACCTGTTAATTTTTAAGATTTTGACACATTCAGCTCAAATGTACAATCATGCGCTAAAAACGCATTTAAAGCAATAAAAAGGTGATTATGGCTGTCAAACCTAAACCAAACGTTGTGCACTCAAATCTTTTGCTGTATTTAGTTTATTTTGGCATCCGGATGATGATTCTAGCATGAAATTGCTTGGGCACCTGTTAATTTTTAAGATTTTGACACATTCAGCTCAAATGTACACAATTGCTGATTATGGCTGTCAAATCTAAACCAAACGTTGTGCACTCAAATCTTTTGCTGTATTTAGTTTATTTTGGCATCCGGATGATGATTCTAACATGAAATTGCTTGGGCACCTGTTAATTTTTAAGATTTTGACACATTCAGCTCAAATGTACAATCATGCGCTAAAAACGCATTTAAAGCAATAAAAAGGTGATTATGGCTGTCAAACCTAAACCAAACGTTGTGCACTCAAATCTTTTGCTGTATTTAGTTTATTTTGGCATCCGGATGATGATTCTAGCATGAAATTGCTTGGGCACCTGTTAATTTTTAAGATTTTGACACATTCAGCTCAAATGTACACAATTGCTGATTATGGCTGTCAAATCTAAACCAAACGTTGTGCACTCAAATCTTTTGCTGTATTTAGTTTATTTTGGCATCCGGATGATGATTCTAACATGAAATTGCTTGGGCACCTGTTAATTTTTAAGATTTTGACACATTCAGCTCAAATGTACAATCATGCGCTAAAAACGCATTTAAAGCAATAAAAAGGTGATTATGGCTGTCAAACCTAAACCAAACGTTGTGCACTCAAATCTTTTGCTGTATTTAGTTTATTTTGGCATCCGGATGATGATTCTAGCATGAAATTGCTTGGGCACCTGTTAATTTTTAAGATTTTGACACATTCAGCTCAAATGTACACAATTGCTGATTATGGCTGTCAAATCTAAACCAAACGTTGTGCACTCAAATCTTTTGCTGTATTTAGTTTATTTTGGCATCCGGATGATGATTCTAGCATGAAATTGCTTGGGCACCTGTTAATTTTTAAGATTTTGACACATTCAGCTCAAATGTACAATCATGCGCTAAAAACGCATTTAAAGCAATAAAAAGGTGATTATGGCTGTCAAACCAAAACCAAACGTTGTGCACTCAAATCTTTTGCTGTATTTAGTTTATTTTGGCATCCGGATGATGATTCTAGCATGAAATTGCTTGGGCACCTGTTAATTTTTAAGATTTTGACACATTCAGCTCAAATGTACACAATTGCTGATTATGGCTGTCAAATCTAAACCAAACGTTGTGCACTCAAATCTTTTGCTGTATTTAGTTTATTTTGGCATCCGGATGATGATTCTAGCATGAAATTGCTTGGGCACCTGTTAATTTTTAAGATTTTGACACATTCAGCTCAAATGTACACAATTGCTGATTATGGCTGTCAAATCTAAACCAAACGTTGTGCACTCAAATCTTTTGCTGTATTTAGTTTATTTTGGCATCCGGATGATGATTCTAGCATGAAATTGCTTGGGCACCTGTTAATTTTTAAGATTTTGACACATTCAGCTCAAATGTACACAATTGCTGATTATGGCTGTCAAATCTAAACCAAACGTTGTGCACTCAAATCTTTTGCTGTATTTAGTTTATTTTGGCATCCGGATGATGATTCTAGCATGAAATTGCTTGGGCACCTGTTAATTTTTAAGATTTTGACACATTCAGCTCAAATGTACAATCATGCGCTAAAAACGCATTTAAAGCAATAAAAAGGTGATTATGGCTGTCAAACCTAAACCAAACGTTGTGCACTCAAATCTTTTGCTGTATTTAGTTTATTTTGGCATCCGGATGATGATTCTAGCATGAAATTGCTTGGGCACCTGTTAATTTTTAAGATTTTGACACATTCAGCTCAAATGTACACAATTGCTGATTATGGCTGTCAAATCTAAACCAAACGTTGTGCACTCAAATCTTTTGCTGTATTTTGTTTATTTTGGCATCCGGATGATGATTCTAGCATGAAATTGCTTGGGCACCTGTTAATTTTTAAGATTTTGACACATTCAGCTCAAATGTACAATCATGCGCTAAAAACGCATTTAAAGCAATAAAAAGGTGATTATGGCTGTCAAACCTAAACCAAACGTTGTGCACTCAAATCTTTTGCTGTATTTAGTTTATTTTGGCATCCGGATGATGATTCTAGCATGAAATTGCTTGGGCACCTGTTAATTTTTAAGATTTTGACACATTCAGCTCAAATGTACACAATTGCTGATTATGGCTGTCAAATCTAAACCAAACGTTGTGCACTCAAATCTTTTGCTGTATTTAGTTTATTTTGGCATCCGGATGATGATTCTAGCATGAAATTGCTTGGGCACCTGTTAATTTTTAAGATTTTGACACATTCAGCTCAAATGTACAATCATGCGCTAAAAACGCATTTAAAGCAATAAAAAGGTGATTATGGCTGTCAAACCTAAACCAAACGTTGTGCACTCAAATCTTTTGCTGTATTTAGTTTATTTTGGCATCCGGATGATGATTCTAGCATGAAATTGCTTGGGCACCTGTTAATTTTTAAGATTTTGACACATTCAGCTCAAATGTACACAATTGCTGATTATGGCTGTCAAATCTAAACCAAACGTTGTGCACTCAAATCTTTTGCTGTATTTAGTTTATTTTGGCATCCGGATGATGATTCTAGCATGAAATTGCTTGGGCACCTGTTAATTTTTAAGATTTTGACACATTCAGCTCAAATGTACAATCATGCGCTAAAAACGCATTTAAAGCAATAAAAAGATGATTATGGCTGTCAAACCTAAACCAAACGTTGTGCACTCAAATCTTTTGCTGTATTTAGTTTATTTTGGCATCCGGATGATGATTCTAGCATGAAATTGCTTGGGCACCTGTTAATTTTTAAGATTTTGACACATTCAGCTCAAATGTACACAATTGCTGATTATGGCTGTCAAATCTAAACCAAACGTTGTGCACTCAAATCTTTTGCTGTATTTAGTTTATTTTGGCATCCGGATGATGATTCTAGCATGAAATTGCTTGGGCACCTGTTAATTTTTAAGATTTTGACACATTCAGCTCAAATGTACAATCATGCGCTAAAAACGCATATTAAAGCAATAAAAAGGTGATTATGGCTGTCAAACCTAAACCAAACGTTGTGCACTCAAATCTTTTGCTGTATTTAGTTTATTTTGGCATCCGGATGATGATTCTAGCATGAAATTGCTTGGGCACCTGTTAATTTTTAAGATTTTGACACATTCAGCTCAAATGTACACAATTGCTGATTATGGCTGTCAAATCTAAACCAAACGTTGTGCACTCAAATCTTTTGCTGTATTTAGTTTATTTTGGCATCCGGATGACGATTCTAGCATGAAATTGCTTGGGCACCTGTTAATTTTTAAGATTTTGACACATTCAGCTCAAATGTACAATCATGCGCTAAAAACGCATTTAAAGCAATAAAAAGATGATTATGGCTGTCAAACCTAAACCAAACGTTGTGCACTCAAATCTTTTGCTGTATTTAGTTTATTTTGGCATCCGGATGATGATTCTAGCATGAAATTGCTTGGGCACCTGTTAATTTTTAAGATTTTGACACATTCAGCTCAAATGTACACAATTGCTGATTATGGCTGTCAAATCTAAACCAAACGTTGTGCACTCAAATCTTTTGCTGTATTTTGTTTATTTTGGCATCCGGATGATGATTCTAGCATGAAATTGCTTGGGCACCTGTTAATTTTTAAGATTTTGACACATTCAGCTCAAATGTACAATCATGCGCTAAAAACGCATTTAAAGCAATAAAAAGCTGATTATGGCTGTCAAACCTAAACCAAACGTTGTGCACTCAAATCTTTTGCTGTATTTAGTTTATTTTGGCATCCGGATGATTATTCTAGCATGAAATTGCTTGGGCACCTGTTAATTTTTAAGATTTTGACACATTCAGCTCAAATGTACACAATTGCTGATTATGGCTGTCAAATCTAAACCAAACGTTGTGCACTCAAATCTTTTGCTGTATTTAGTTTATTTTGGCATCCGGATGATGATTCTAGCATGAAATTGCTTGGGCACCTGTTAATTTTTAAGATTTTGACACATTCAGCTCAAATGTACAATCATGCGCTAAAAACGCATTTAAAGCAATAAAAAGGTGATTATGGCTGTCAAACCTAAACCAAACGTTGTGCACTCAAATCTTTTGCTGTATTTAGTTTATTTTGGCATCCGGATGATGATTCTAGCATGAAATTGCTTGGGCACCTGTTAATTTTTAAGATTTTGACACATTCAGCTCAAATGTACACAATTGCTGATTATGGCTGTCAAATCTAAACCAAACGTTGTGCACTCAAATCTTTTGCTGTATTTAGTTTATTTTGGCATCCGGATGACGATTCTAGCATGAAATTGCTTGGGCACCTGTTAATTTTTAAGATTTTGACACATTCAGCTCAAATGTACAATCATGCGCTAAAAACGCATTTAAAGCAATAAAAAGATGATTATGGCTGTCAAACCTAAACCAAACGTTGTGCACTCAAATCTTTTGCTGTATTTAGTTTATTTTGGCATCCGGATGATGATTCTAGCATGAAATTGCTTGGGCACCTGTTAATTTTTAAGATTTTGACACATTCAGCTCAAATGTACACAATTGCTGATTATGGCTGTCAAATCTAAACCAAACGTTGTGCACTCAAATCTTTTGCTGTATTTAGTTTATTTTGGCATCCGGATGATGATTCTAGCATGAAATTGCTTGGGCACCTGTTAATTTGTAAGATTTTGACACATTCAGCTCAAATGTACAATCATGCGCTAAAAACGCATTTAAAGCAATAAAAAGGTGATTATGGCTGTCAAACCTAAACCAAACGTTGTGCACTCAAATCTTTTGCTGTATTTAGTTTATTTTGGCATCCGGATGATGATTCTAGCATGAAATTGCTTGGGCACCTGTTAATTTTTAAGATTTTGACACATTCAGCTCAAATGTACACAATTGCTGATTATGGCTGTCAAATCTAAACCAAACGTTGTGCACTCAAATCTTTTGCTGTATTTAGTTTATTTTGGCATCCGGATGATGATTCTAACATGAAATTGCTTGGGCACCTGTTAATTTTTAAGATTTTGACACATTCAGCTCAAATGTACAATCATGCGCTAAAAACGCATTTAAAGCAATAAAAAGGTGATTATGGCTGTCAAACCTAAACCAAACGTTGTGCACTCAAATCTTTTGCTGTATTTAGTTTATTTTGGCATCCGGATGATGATTCTAGCATGAAATTGCTTGGGCACCTGTTAATTTTTAAGATTTTGACACATTCAGCTCAAATGTACACAATTGCTGATTATGGCTGTCAAATCTAAACCAAACGTTGTGCACTCAAATCTTTTGCTGTATTTAGTTTATTTTGGCATCCGGATGATGATTCTAGCATGAAATTGCTTGGGCACCTGTTAATTTTTAAGATTTTGACACATTCAGCTCAAATGTACAATCATGCGCTAAAAACGCATTTAAAGCAATAAAAAGGTGATTATGGCTGTCAAACCTAAACCAAACGTTGTGCACTCAAATCTTTTGCTGTATTTAGTTTATTTTGGCATCCGGATGATGATTCTAGCATGAAATTGCTTGGACACCTGTTAATTTTTAAGATTTTGACACATTCAGCTCAAATGTACACAATTGCTGATTATGGCTGTCAAATCTAAACCAAACGTTGTGCACTCAAATCTTTTGCTGTATTTTGTTTATTTTGGCATCCGGATGATGATTCTAGCATGAAATTGCTTGGGCACCTGTTAATTTTTAAGATTTTGACACATTCAGCTCAAATGTACAATCATGCGCTAAAAACGCATTTAAAGCAATAAAAAGGTGATTATGGCTGTCAAACCTAAACCAAACGTTGTGCACTCAAATCTTTTGCTGTATTTAGTTTATTTTGGCATCCGGATGATGATTCTAGCATGAAATTGCTTGGGCACCTGTTAATTTTTAAGAATTTGACACATTCAGCTCAAATGTACACAATTGCTGATTATGGCTGTCAAATCTAAACCAAACGTTGTGCACTCAAATCTTTTGCTGTATTTAGTTTATTTTGGCATCCGGATGATGATTCTAGCATGAAATTGCTTGGGCACCTGTTAATTTTTAAGATTTTGACACATTCAGCTCAAATGTACAATCATGCGCTAAAAACGCATTTAAAGCAATAAAAAGCTGATTATGGCTGTCAAACCTAAACCAAACGTTGTGCACTCAAATCTTTTGCTGTATTTAGTTTATTTTGGCATCCGGATGATTATTCTAGCATGAAATTGCTTGGGCACCTGTTAATTTTTAAGATTTTGACACATTCAGCTCAAATGTACACAATTGCTGATTATGGCTGTCAAATCTAAACCAAACGTTGTGCACTCAAATCTTTTGCTGTATTTAGTTTATTTTGGCATCCGGATGATGATTCTAGCATGAAATTGCTTGGGCACCTGTTAATTTTTAAGATTTTGACACATTCAGCTCAAATGTACACAATTGCTGATTATGGCTGTCAAATCTAAACCAAACGTTGTGCACTCAAATCTTTTGCTGTATTTAGTTTATTTTGGCATCCGGATGATGATTCTAGCATGAAATTGCTTGGGCACCTGTTAATTTTTAAGATTTTGACACATTCAGCTCAAATGTACAATCATGCGCTAAAAACGCATTTAAAGCAATAAAAAGGTGATTATGGCTGTCAAACCTAAACCAAACGTTGTGCACTCAAATCTTTTGCTGTATTTAGTTTATTTTGGCATCCGGATGATGATTCTAGCATGAAATTGCTTGGGCACCTGTTAATTTTTAAGATTTTGACACATTCAGCTCAAATGTACACAATTGCTGATTATGGCTGTCAAATCTAAACCAAACGTTGTGCACTCAAATCTTTTGCTGTATTTAGTTTATTTTGGCATCCGGATGATGATTCTAACATGAAATTGCTTGGGCACCTGTTAATTTTTAAGATTTTGACACATTGAGCTCAAATGTACAATCATGCGCTAAAAACGCATTTAAAGCAATAAAAAGGTGATTATGGCTGTCAAACCTAAACCAAACGTTGTGCACTCAAATCTTTTGCTGTATTTAGTTTATTTTGGCATCCGGATGATGATTCTAGCATGAAATTGCTTGGGCACCTGTTAATTTTTAAGATTTTGACACATTCAGCTCAAATGTACACAATTGCTGATTATGGCTGTCAAATCTAAACCAAACGTTGTGCACTCAAATCTTTTGCTGTATTTAGTTTATTTTGGCATCCGGATGATGATTCTAACATGAAATTGCTTGGGCACCTGTTAATTTTTAAGATTTTGACACATTCAGCTCAAATGTACAATCATGCGCTAAAAACGCATTTAAAGCAATAAAAAGGTGATTATGGCTGTCAAACCTAAACCAAACGTTGTGCACTCAAATCTTTTGCTGTATTTAGTTTATTTTGGCATCCGGATGATGATTCTAGCATGAAATTGCTTGGGCACCTGTTAATTTTTAAGATTTTGACACATTCAGCTCAAATGTACACAATTGCTGATTATGGCTGTCAAATCTAAACCAAACGTTGTGCACTCAAATCTTTTGCTGTATTTAGTTTATTTTGGCATCCGGATGATGATTCTAGCATGAAATTGCTTGGGCACCTGTTAATTTTTAAGATTTTGACACATTCAGCTCAAATGTACAATCATGCGCTAAAAACGCATTTAAAGCAATAAAAAGGTGATTATGGCTGTCAAACCAAAACCAAACGTTGTGCACTCAAATCTTTTGCTGTATTTAGTTTATTTTGGCATCCGGATGATGATTCTAGCATGAAATTGCTTGGGCACCTGTTAATTTTTAAGATTTTGACACATTCAGCTCAAATGTACACAATTGCTGATTATGGCTGTCAAATCTAAACCAAACGTTGTGCACTCAAATCTTTTGCTGTATTTAGTTTATTTTGGCATCCGGATGATGATTCTAGCATGAAATTGCTTGGGCACCTGTTAATTTTTAAGATTTTGACACATTCAGCTCAAATGTACACAATTGCTGATTATGGCTGTCAAATCTAAACCAAACGTTGTGCACTCAAATCTTTTGCTGTATTTAGTTTATTTTGGCATCCGGATGATGATTCTAGCATGAAATTGCTTGGGCACCTGTTAATTTTTAAGATTTTGACACATTCAGCTCAAATGTACACAATTGCTGATTATGGCTGTCAAATCTAAACCAAACGTTGTGCACTCAAATCTTTTGCTGTATTTAGTTTATTTTGGCATCCGGATGATGATTCTAGCATGAAATTGCTTGGGCACCTGTTAATTTTTAAGATTTTGACACATTCAGCTCAAATGTACAATCATGCGCTAAAAACGCATTTAAAGCAATAAAAAGGTGATTATGGCTGTCAAACCTAAACCAAACGTTGTGCACTCAAATCTTTTGCTGTATTTAGTTTATTTTGGCATCCGGATGATGATTCTAGCATGAAATTGCTTGGGCACCTGTTAATTTTTAAGATTTTGACACATTCAGCTCAAATGTACACAATTGCTGATTATGGCTGTCAAATCTAAACCAAACGTTGTGCACTCAAATCTTTTGCTGTATTTTGTTTATTTTGGCATCCGGATGATGATTCTAGCATGAAATTGCTTGGGCACCTGTTAATTTTTAAGATTTTGACACATTCAGCTCAAATGTACAATCATGCGCTAAAAACGCATTTAAAGCAATAAAAAGGTGATTATGGCTGTCAAACCTAAACCAAACGTTGTGCACTCAAATCTTTTGCTGTATTTAGTTTATTTTGGCATCCGGATGATGATTCTAGCATGAAATTGCTTGGGCACCTGTTAATTTTTAAGATTTTGACACATTCAGCTCAAATGTACACAATTGCTGATTATGGCTGTCAAATCTAAACCAAACGTTGTGCACTCAAATCTTTTGCTGTATTTAGTTTATTTTGGCATCCGGATGATGATTCTAGCATGAAATTGCTTGGGCACCTGTTAATTTTTAAGATTTTGACACATTCAGCTCAAATGTACAATCATGCGCTAAAAACGCATTTAAAGCAATAAAAAGGTGATTATGGCTGTCAAACCTAAACCAAACGTTGTGCACTCAAATCTTTTGCTGTATTTAGTTTATTTTGGCATCCGGATGATGATTCTAGCATGAAATTGCTTGGGCACCTGTTAATTTTTAAGATTTTGACACATTCAGCTCAAATGTACACAATTGCTGATTATGGCTGTCAAATCTAAACCAAACGTTGTGCACTCAAATCTTTTGCTGTATTTAGTTTATTTTGGCATCCGGATGATGATTCTAGCATGAAATTGCTTGGGCACCTGTTAATTTTTAAGATTTTGACACATTCAGCTCAAATGTACAATCATGCGCTAAAAACGCATTTAAAGCAATAAAAAGATGATTATGGCTGTCAAACCTAAACCAAACGTTGTGCACTCAAATCTTTTGCTGTATTTAGTTTATTTTGGCATCCGGATGATGATTCTAGCATGAAATTGCTTGGGCACCTGTTAATTTTTAAGATTTTGACACATTCAGCTCAAATGTACACAATTGCTGATTATGGCTGTCAAATCTAAACCAAACGTTGTGCACTCAAATCTTTTGCTGTATTTAGTTTATTTTGGCATCCGGATGATGATTCTAGCATGAAATTGCTTGGGCACCTGTTAATTTTTAAGATTTTGACACATTCAGCTCAAATGTACAATCATGCGCTAAAAACGCATTTAAAGCAATAAAAAGGTGATTATGGCTGTCAAACCTAAACCAAACGTTGTGCACTCAAATCTTTTGCTGTATTTAGTTTATTTTGGCATCCGGATGATGATTCTAGCATGAAATTGCTTGGGCACCTGTTAATTTTTAAGATTTTGACACATTCAGCTCAAATGTACACAATTGCTGATTATGGCTGTCAAATCTAAACCAAACGTTGTGCACTCAAATCTTTTGCTGTATTTAGTTTATTTTGGCATCCGGATGACGATTCTAGCATGAAATTGCTTGGGCACCTGTTAATTTTTAAGATTTTGACACATTCAGCTCAAATGTACAATCATGCGCTAAAAACGCATTTAAAGCAATAAAAAGATGATTATGGCTGTCAAACCTAAACCAAACGTTGTGCACTCAAATCTTTTGCTGTATTTAGTTTATTTTGGCATCCGGATGATGATTCTAGCATGAAATTGCTTGGGCACCTGTTAATTTTTAAGATTTTGACACATTCAGCTCAAATGTACACAATTGCTGATTATGGCTGTCAAATCTAAACCAAACGTTGTGCACTCAAATCTTTTGCTGTATTTTGTTTATTTTGGCATCCGGATGATGATTCTAGCATGAAATTGCTTGGGCACCTGTTAATTTTTAAGATTTTGACACATTCAGCTCAAATGTACAATCATGCGCTAAAAACGCATTTAAAGCAATAAAAAGCTGATTATGGCTGTCAAACCTAAACCAAACGTTGTGCACTCAAATCTTTTGCTGTATTTAGTTTATTTTGGCATCCGGATGATTATTCTAGCATGAAATTGCTTGGGCACCTGTTAATTTTTAAGATTTTGACACATTCAGCTCAAATGTACACAATTGCTGATTATGGCTGTCAAATCTAAACCAAACGTTGTGCACTCAAATCTTTTGCTGTATTTAGTTTATTTTGGCATCCGGATGATGATTCTAGCATGAAATTGCTTGGGCACCTGTTAATTTTTAAGATTTTGACACATTCAGCTCAAATGTACAATCATGCGCTAAAAACGCATTTAAAGCAATAAAAAGGTGATTATGGCTGTCAAACCTAAACCAAACGTTGTGCACTCAAATCTTTTGCTGTATTTAGTTTATTTTGGCATCCGGATGATGATTCTAGCATGAAATTGCTTGGGCACCTGTTAATTTTTAAGATTTTGACACATTCAGCTCAAATGTACACAATTGCTGATTATGGCTGTCAAATCTAAACCAAACGTTGTGCACTCAAATCTTTTGCTGTATTTAGTTTATTTTGGCATCCGGATGACGATTCTAGCATGAAATTGCTTGGGCACCTGTTAATTTTTAAGATTTTGACACATTCAGCTCAAATGTACAATCATGCGCTAAAAACGCATTTAAAGCAATAAAAAGATGATTATGGCTGTCAAACCTAAACCAAACGTTGTGCACTCAAATCTTTTGCTGTATTTAGTTTATTTTGGCATCCGGATGATGATTCTAGCATGAAATTGCTTGGGCACCTGTTAATTTTTAAGATTTTGACACATTCAGCTCAAATGTACACAATTGCTGATTATGGCTGTCAAATCTAAACCAAACGTTGTGCACTCAAATCTTTTGCTGTATTTAGTTTATTTTGGCATCCGGATGATGATTCTAGCATGAAATTGCTTGGGCACCTGTTAATTTTTAAGATTTTGACACATTCAGCTCAAATGTACAATCATGCGCTAAAAACGCATTTAAAGCAATAAAAAGGTGATTATGGCTGTCAAACCTAAACCAAACGTTGTGCATTGAAATCTTTTGCTGTATTTAGTTTATTTTGGCATCCGGATGATGATTCTAGCATGAAATTGCTTGGGCACCTGTTAATTTTTAAGATTTTGACACATTCAGCTCAAATGTACACAATTGCTGATTATGGCTGTCAAATCTAAACCAAACGTTGTGCACTCAAATCTTTTGCTGTATTTAGTTTATTTTGGCATCCGGATGATGATTCTAGCATGAAATTGCTTGGGCACCTGTTAATTTTTAAGATTTTGACACATTCAGCTCAAATGTACACAATTGCTGATTATGGCTGTCAAATCTAAACCAAACGTTGTGCACTCAAATCTTTTGCTGTATTTAGTTTATTTTGGCATCCGGATGATGATTCTAGCATGAAATTGCTTGGGCACCTGTTAATTTTTAAGATTTTGACACATTCAGCTCAAATGTACAATCATGCGCTAAAAACGCATTTAAAGCAATAAAAAGGTGATTATGGCTGTCAAACCTAAACCAAACGTTGTGCACTCAAATCTTTTGCTGTATTTAGTTTATTTTGGCATCCGGATGATGATTCTAGCATGAAATTGCTTGGGCACCTGTTAATTTTTAAGATTTTGACACATTCAGCTCAAATGTACACAATTGCTGATTATGGCTGTCAAATCTAAACCAAACGTTGTGCACTCAAATCTTTTGCTGTATTTAGTTTATTTTGGCATCCGGATGATGATTCTAACATGAAATTGCTTGGGCACCTGTTAATTTTTAAGATTTTGACACATTCAGCTCAAATGTACAATCATGCGCTAAAAACGCATTTAAAGCAATAAAAAGGTGATTATGGCTGTCAAACCTAAACCAAACGTTGTGCACTCAAATCTTTTGCTGTATTTAGTTTATTTTGGCATCCGGATGATGATTCTAGCATGAAATTGCTTGGGCACCTGTTAATTTTTAAGATTTTGACACATTCAGCTCAAATGTACACAATTGCTGATTATGGCTGTCAAATCTAAACCAAACGTTGTGCACTCAAATCTTTTGCTGTATTTAGTTTATTTTGGCATCCGGATGATGATTCTAGCATGAAATTGCTTGGGCACCTGTTAATTTTTAAGATTTTGACACATTCAGCTCAAATGTACAATCATGCGCTAAAAACGCATTTAAAGCAATAAAAAGGTGATTATGGCTGTCAAACCTAAACCAAACGTTGTGCACTCAAACCTTTTGCTGTATTTAGTTTATTTTGGCATCCGGATGATGATTCTAGCATGAAATTGCTTGGACACCTGTTAATTTTTAAGATTTTGACACATTCAGCTCAAATGTACACAATTGCTGATTATGGCTGTCAAATCTAAACCAAACGTTGTGCACTCAAATCTTTTGCTGTATTTTGTTTATTTTGGCATCCGGATGATGATTCTAGCATGAAATTGCTTGGGCACCTGTTAATTTTTAAGATTTTGACACATTCAGCTCAAATGTACAATCATGCGCTAAAAACGCATTTAAAGCAATAAAAAGGTGATTATGGCTGTCAAACCTAAACCAAACGTTGTGCACTCAAATCTTTTGCTGTATTTAGTTTATTTTGGCATCCGGATGATGATTCTAGCATGAAATTGCTTGGGCACCTGTTAATTTTTAAGAATTTGACACATTCAGCTCAAATGTACACAATTGCTGATTATGGCTGTCAAATCTAAACCAAACGTTGTGCACTCAAATCTTTTGCTGTATTTAGTTTATTTTGGCATCCGGATGATGATTCTAGCATGAAATTGCTTGGGCACCTGTTAATTTTTAAGATTTTGACACATTCAGCTCAAATGTACAATCATGCGCTAAAAACGCATTTAAAGCAATAAAAAGCTGATTATGGCTGTCAAACCTAAACCAAACGTTGTGCACTCAAATCTTTTGCTGTATTTAGTTTATTTTGGCATCCGGATGATGATTCTAGCATGAAATTGCTTGGGCACCTGTTAATTTTTAAGATTTTGACACATTCAGCTCAAATGTACACAATTGCTGATTATGGCTGTCAAATCTAAACCAAACGTTGTGCACTCAAATCTTTTGCTGTATTTAGTTTATTTTGGCATCCGGATGATGATTCTAGCATGAAATTGCTTGGGCACCTGTTAATTTTTAAGATTTTGACACATTCAGCTCAAATGTACACAATTGCTGATTATGGCTGTCAAATCTAAACCAAACGTTGTGCACTCAAATCTTTTGCTGTATTTAGTTTATTTTGGCATCCGGATGATGATTCTAGCATGAAATTGCTTGGGCACCTGTTAATTTTTAAGATTTTGACACATTCAGCTCAAATGTACAATCATGCGCTAAAAACGCATTTAAAGCAATAAAAAGGTGATTATGGCTGTCAAACCTAAACCAAACGTTGTGCACTCAAATCTTTTGCTGTATTTAGTTTATTTTGGCATCCGGATGATGATTCTAGCATGAAATTGCTTGGGCACCTGTTAATTTTTAAGATTTTGACACATTCAGCTCAAATGTACACAATTGCTGATTATGGCTGTCAAATCTAAACCAAACGTTGTGCACTCAAATCTTTTGCTGTATTTAGTTTATTTTGGCATCCGGATGATGATTCTAGCATGAAATTGCTTGGGCACCTGTTAATTTTTAAGATTTTGACACATTCAGCTCAAATGTACAATCATGCGCTAAAAACGCATTTAAAGCAATAAAAAGATGATTATGGCTGTCAAACCTAAACCAAACGTTGTGCACTCAAATCTTTTGCTGTATTTAGTTTATTTTGGCATCCGGATGATGATTCTAGCATGAAATTGCTTGGGCACCTGTTAATTTTTAAGATTTTGACACATTCAGCTCAAATGTACACAATTGCTGATTATGGCTGTCAAATCTAAACCAAACGTTGTGCACTCAAATCTTTTGCTGTATTTAGTTTATTTTGGCATCCGGATGATGATTCTAGCATGAAATTGCTTGGGCACCTGTTAATTTTTAAGATTTTGACACATTCAGCTCAAATGTACAATCATGCGCTAAAAACGCATTTAAAGCAATAAAAAGGTGATTATGGCTGTCAAACCTAAACCAAACGTTGTGCACTCAAATCTTTTGCTGTATTTAGTTTATTTTGGCATCCGGATGATGATTCTAGCATGAAATTGCTTGGGCACCTGTTAATTTTTAAGATTTTGACACATTCAGCTCAAATGTACACAATTGCTGATTATGGCTGTCAAATCTAAACCAAACGTTGTGCACTCAAATCTTTTGCTGTATTTAGTTTATTTTGGCATCCGGATGACGATTCTAGCATGAAATTGCTTGGGCACCTGTTAATTTTTAAGATTTTGACACATTCAGCTCAAATGTACAATCATGCGCTAAAAACGCATTTAAAGCAATAAAAAGATGATTATGGCTGTCAAACCTAAACCAAACGTTGTGCACTCAAATCTTTTGCTGTATTTAGTTTATTTTGGCATCCGGATGATGATTCTAGCATGAAATTGCTTGGGCACCTGTTAATTTTTAAGATTTTGACACATTCAGCTCAAATGTACACAATTGCTGATTATGGCTGTCAAATCTAAACCAAACGTTGTGCACTCAAATCTTTTGCTGTATTTTGTTTATTTTGGCATCCGGATGATGATTCTAGCATGAAATTGCTTGGGCACCTGTTAATTTTTAAGATTTTGACACATTCAGCTCAAATGTACAATCATGCGCTAAAAACGCATTTAAAGCAATAAAAAGCTGATTATGGCTGTCAAACCTAAACCAAACGTTGTGCACTCAAATCTTTTGCTGTATTTAGTTTATTTTGGCATCCGGATGATGATTCTAGCATGAAATTGCTTGGGCACCTGTTAATTTTTAAGATTTTGACACATTCAGCTCAAATGTACACAATTGCTGATTATGGCTGTCAAATCTAAACCAAACGTTGTGCACTCAAATCTTTTGCTGTATTTAGTTTATTTTGGCATCCGGATGATGATTCTAACATGAAATTGCTTGGGCACCTGTTAATTTTTAAGATTTTGACACATTCAGCTCAAATGTACAATCATGCGCTAAAAACGCATTTAAAGCAATAAAAAGGTGATTATGGCTGTCAAACCTAAACCAAACGTTGTGCACTCAAATCTTTTGCTGTATTTAGTTTATTTTGGCATCCGGATGATGATTCTAGCATGAAATTGCTTGGGCACCTGTTAATTTTTAAGATTTTGACACATTCAGCTCAAATGTACACAATTGCTGATTATGGCTGTCAAATCTAAACCAAACGTTGTGCACTCAAATCTTTTGCTGTATTTAGTTTATTTTGGCATCCGGATGATGATTCTAGCATGAAATTGCTTGGGCACCTGTTAATTTTTAAGATTTTGACACATTCAGCTCAAATGTACAATCATGCGCTAAAAACGCATTTAAAGCAATAAAAAGGTGATTATGGCTGTCAAACCAAAACCAAACGTTGTGCACTCAAATCTTTTGCTGTATTTAGTTTATTTTGGCATCCGGATGATGATTCTAGCATGAAATTGCTTGGGCACCTGTTAATTTTTAAGATTTTGACACATTCAGCTCAAATGTACACAATTGCTGATTATGGCTGTCAAATCTAAACCAAACGTTGTGCACTCAAATCTTTTGCTGTATTTAGTTTATTTTGGCATCCGGATGATGATTCTAGCATGAAATTGCTTGGGCACCTGTTAATTTTTAAGATTTTGACACATTCAGCTCAAATGTACACAATTGCTGATTATGGCTGTCAAATCTAAACCAAACGTTGTGCACTCAAATCTTTTGCTGTATTTAGTTTATTTTGGCATCCGGATGATGATTCTAGCATGAAATTGCTTGGGCACCTGTTAATTTTTAAGATTTTGACACATTCAGCTCAAATGTACACAATTGCTGATTATGGCTGTCAAATCTAAACCAAACGTTGTGCACTCAAATCTTTTGCTGTATTTAGTTTATTTTGGCATCCGGATGATGATTCTAGCATGAAATTGCTTGGGCACCTGTTAATTTTTAAGATTTTGACACATTCAGCTCAAATGTACAATCATGCGCTAAAAACGCATTTAAAGCAATAAAAAGGTGATTATGGCTGTCAAACCTAAACCAAACGTTGTGCACTCAAATCTTTTGCTGTATTTAGTTTATTTTGGCATCCGGATGATGATTCTAGCATGAAATTGCTTGGGCACCTGTTAATTTTTAAGATTTTGACACATTCAGCTCAAATGTACACAATTGCTGATTATGGCTGTCAAATCTAAACCAAACGTTGTGCACTCAAATCTTTTGCTGTATTTAGTTTATTTTGGCATCCGGATGATGATTCTAGCATGAAATTGCTTGGGCACCTGTTAATTTTTAAGATTTTGACACATTCAGCTCAAATGTACAATCATGCGCTAAAAACGCATTTAAAGCAATAAAAAGATGATTATGGCTGTCAAACCTAAACCAAACGTTGTGCACTCAAATCTTTTGCTGTATTTAGTTTATTTTGGCATCCGGATGATGATTCTAGCATGAAATTGCTTGGGCACCTGTTAATTTTTAAGATTTTGACACATTCAGCTCAAATGTACACAATTGCTGATTATGGCTGTCAAATCTAAACCAAACGTTGTGCACTCAAATCTTTTGCTGTATTTAGTTTATTTTGGCATCCGGATGATGATTCTAGCATGAAATTGCTTGGGCACCTGTTAATTTTTAAGATTTTGACACATTCAGCTCAAATGTACAATCATGCGCTAAAAACGCATTTAAAGCAATAAAAAGGTGATTATGGCTGTCAAACCTAAACCAAACGTTGTGCACTCAAATCTTTTGCTGTATTTAGTTTATTTTGGCATCCGGATGATGATTCTAGCATGAAATTGCTTGGGCACCTGTTAATTTTTAAGATTTTGACACATTCAGCTCAAATGTACACAATTGCTGATTATGGCTGTCAAATCTAAACCAAACGTTGTGCACTCAAATCTTTTGCTGTATTTAGTTTATTTTGGCATCCGGATGACGATTCTAGCATGAAATTGCTTGGGCACCTGTTAATTTTTAAGATTTTGACACATTCAGCTCAAATGTACAATCATGCGCTAAAAACGCATTTAAAGCAATAAAAAGATGATTATGGCTGTCAAACCTAAACCAAACGTTGTGCACTCAAATCTTTTGCTGTATTTAGTTTATTTTGGCATCCGGATGATGATTCTAGCATGAAATTGCTTGGGCACCTGTTAATTTTTAAGATTTTGACACATTCAGCTCAAATGTACACAATTGCTGATTATGGCTGTCAAATCTAAACCAAACGTTGTGCACTCAAATCTTTTGCTGTATTTTGTTTATTTTGGCATCCGGATGATGATTCTAGCATGAAATTGCTTGGGCACCTGTTAATTTTTAAGATTTTGACACATTCAGCTCAAATGTACAATCATGCGCTAAAAACGCATTTAAAGCAATAAAAAGCTGATTATGGCTGTCAAACCTAAACCAAACGTTGTGCACTCAAATCTTTTGCTGTATTTAGTTTATTTTGGCATCCGGATGATGATTCTAGCATGAAATTGCTTGGGCACCTGTTAATTTTTAAGATTTTGACACATTCAGCTCAAATGTACACAATTGCTGATTATGGCTGTCAAATCTAAACCAAACGTTGTGCACTCAAATCTTTTGCTGTATTTAGTTTATTTTGGCATCCGGATGATGATTCTAACATGAAATTGCTTGGGCACCTGTTAATTTTTAAGATTTTGACACATTCAGCTCAAATGTACAATCATGCGCTAAAAACGCATTTAAAGCAATAAAAAGGTGATTATGGCTGTCAAACCTAAACCAAACGTTGTGCACTCAAATCTTTTGCTGTATTTAGTTTATTTTGGCATCCGGATGATGATTCTAGCATGAAATTGCTTGGGCACCTGTTAATTTTTAAGATTTTGACACATTCAGCTCAAATGTACACAATTGCTGATTATGGCTGTCAAATCTAAACCAAACGTTGTGCACTCAAATCTTTTGCTGTATTTAGTTTATTTTGGCATCCGGATGATGATTCTAGCATGAAATTGCTTGGGCACCTGTTAATTTTTAAGATTTTGACACATTCAGCTCAAATGTACAATCATGCGCTAAAAACGCATTTAAAGCAATAAAAAGGTGATTATGGCTGTCAAACCAAAACCAAACGTTGTGCACTCAAATCTTTTGCTGTATTTAGTTTATTTTGGCATCCGGATGATGATTCTAGCATGAAATTGCTTGGGCACCTGTTAATTTTTAAGATTTTGACACATTCAGCTCAAATGTACACAATTGCTGATTATGGCTGTCAAATCTAAACCAAACGTTGTGCACTCAAATCTTTTGCTGTATTTAGTTTATTTTGGCATCCGGATGATGATTCTAGCATGAAATTGCTTGGGCACCTGTTAATTTTTAAGATTTTGACACATTCAGCTCAAATGTACACAATTGCTGATTATGGCTGTCAAATCTAAACCAAACGTTGTGCACTCAAATCTTTTGCTGTATTTAGTTTATTTTGGCATCCGGATGATGATTCTAGCATGAAATTGCTTGGGCACCTGTTAATTTTTAAGATTTTGACACATTCAGCTCAAATGTACACAATTGCTGATTATGGCTGTCAAATCTAAACCAAACGTTGTGCACTCAAATCTTTTGCTGTATTTAGTTTATTTTGGCATCCGGATGATGATTCTAGCATGAAATTGCTTGGGCACCTGTTAATTTTTAAGATTTTGACACATTCAGCTCAAATGTACAATCATGCGCTAAAAACGCATTTAAAGCAATAAAAAGGTGATTATGGCTGTCAAACCTAAACCAAACGTTGTGCACTCAAATCTTTTGCTGTATTTAGTTTATTTTGGCATCCGGATGATGATTCTAGCATGAAATTGCTTGGGCACCTGTTAATTTTTAAGATTTTGACACATTCAGCTCAAATGTACACAATTGCTGATTATGGCTGTCAAATCTAAACCAAACGTTGTGCACTCAAATCTTTTGCTGTATTTAGTTTATTTTGGCATCCGGATGATGATTCTAGCATGAAATTGCTTGGGCACCTGTTAATTTTTAAGATTTTGACACATTCAGCTCAAATGTACAATCATGCGCTAAAAACGCATTTAAAGCAATAAAAAGATGATTATGGCTGTCAAACCTAAACCAAACGTTGTGCACTCAAATCTTTTGCTGTATTTAGTTTATTTTGGCATCCGGATGATGATTCTAGCATGAAATTGCTTGGGCACCTGTTAATTTTTAAGATTTTGACACATTCAGCTCAAATGTACACAATTGCTGATTATGGCTGTCAAATCTAAACCAAACGTTGTGCACTCAAATCTTTTGCTGTATTTAGTTTATTTTGGCATCCGGATGATGATTCTAGCATGAAATTGCTTGGGCACCTGTTAATTTTTAAGATTTTGACACATTCAGCTCAAATGTACAATCATGCGCTAAAAACGCATTTAAAGCAATAAAAAGGTGATTATGGCTGTCAAACCTAAACCAAACGTTGTGCACTCAAATCTTTTGCTGTATTTAGTTTATTTTGGCATCCGGATGATGATTCTAGCATGAAATTGCTTGGGCACCTGTTAATTTTTAAGATTTTGACACATTCAGCTCAAATGTACACAATTGCTGATTATGGCTGTCAAATCTAAACCAAACGTTGTGCACTCAAATCTTTTGCTGTATTTAGTTTATTTTGGCATCCGGATGACGATTCTAGCATGAAATTGCTTGGGCACCTGTTAATTTTTAAGATTTTGACACATTCAGCTCAAATGTACAATCATGCGCTAAAAACGCATTTAAAGCAATAAAAAGATGATTATGGCTGTCAAACCTAAACCAAACGTTGTGCACTCAAATCTTTTGCTGTATTTAGTTTATTTTGGCATCCGGATGATGATTCTAGCATGAAATTGCTTGGGCACCTGTTAATTTTTAAGATTTTGACACATTCAGCTCAAATGTACACAATTGCTGATTATGGCTGTCAAATCTAAACCAAACGTTGTGCACTCAAATCTTTTGCTGTATTTTGTTTATTTTGGCATCCGGATGATGATTCTAGCATGAAATTGCTTGGGCACCTGTTAATTTTTAAGATTTTGACACATTCAGCTCAAATGTACAATCATGCGCTAAAAACGCATTTAAAGCAATAAAAAGCTGATTATGGCTGTCAAACCTAAACCAAACGTTGTGCACTCAAATCTTTTGCTGTATTTAGTTTATTTTGGCATCCGGATGATTATTCTAGCATGAAATTGCTTGGGCACCTGTTAATTTTTAAGATTTTGACACATTCAGCTCAAATGTACACAATTGCTGATTATGGCTGTCAAATCTAAACCAAACGTTGTGCACTCAAATCTTTTGCTGTATTTAGTTTATTTTGGCATCCGGATGATGATTCTAGCATGAAATTGCTTGGGCACCTGTTAATTTTTAAGATTTTGACACATTCAGCTCAAATGTACACAATTGCTGATTATGGCTGTCAAATCTAAACCAAACGTTGTGCACTCAAATCTTTTGCTGTATTTAGTTTATTTTGGCATCCGGATGATGATTCTAGCATGAAATTGCTTGGGCACCTGTTAATTTTTAAGATTTTGACACATTCAGCTCAAATGTACAATCATGCGCTAAAAACGCATTTAAAGCAATAAAAAGGTGATTATGGCTGTCAAACCTAAACCAAACGTTGTGCACTCAAATCTTTTGCTGTATTTAGTTTATTTTGGCATCCGGATGATGATTCTAGCATGAAATTGCTTGGGCACCTGTTAATTTTTAAGATTTTGACACATTCAGCTCAAATGTACACAATTGCTGATTATGGCTGTCAAATCTAAACCAAACGTTGTGCACTCAAATCTTTTGCTGTATTTAGTTTATTTTGGCATCCGGATGATGATTCTAACATGAAATTGCTTGGGCACCTGTTAATTTTTAAGATTTTGACACATTGAGCTCAAATGTACAATCATGCGCTAAAAACGCATTTAAAGCAATAAAAAGGTGATTATGGCTGTCAAACCTAAACCAAACGTTGTGCACTCAAATCTTTTGCTGTATTTAGTTTATTTTGGCATCCGGATGATGATTCTAGCATGAAATTGCTTGGGCACCTGTTAATTTTTAAGATTTTGACACATTCAGCTCAAATGTACACAATTGCTGATTATGGCTGTCAAATCTAAACCAAACGTTGTGCACTCAAATCTTTTGCTGTATTTAGTTTATTTTGGCATCCGGATGATGATTCTAGCATGAAATTGCTTGGGCACCTGTTAATTTTTAAGATTTTGACACATTCAGCTCAAATGTACAATCATGCGCTAAAAACGCATTTAAAGCAATAAAAAGGTGATTATGGCTGTCAAACCTAAACCAAACGTTGTGCACTGAAATCTTTTGCTGTATTTAGTTTATTTTGGCATCCGGATGATGATTCTAGCATGAAATTGCTTGGGCACCTGTTGTCACGCCGGCGTGACGTCCCATGCTTTTGTTTTGTTGTCCATGTTTCCTGTCTTACTGTGAAAACCCTAACTCTCCTCTCACCCCAGGTCACTTGCCCTTCCTGCCGCTCACTCATTACCGGTCCCCGCCCATGATTATCACCACCTGCCACCAATCAACCCACACAATAAAAGCCAGCTGCATTCTCCCCTCTGTGCCGAAGTGTCACCGTCAGTGCATGGAAGCGTCCACAGTCCTTATGTCCTTGTTCATGTTGCCTAGCGTTGTTGCCTTGTTTTTGTGCCTTTTCCTCCCTTTTGGAGCGCCTTTAGTTACCCCTTTTGCCTTGTGCCCCTTTTCCTCCCTAGCGGAGCGCTTTCTGTTGTCCCCAGTACCTTTTGCCTGTTTTTTCCTCCCTAGTGGAGCGCTTTTTGTTCTCCACTTTTTCCCCTCCCTGTTCTCCTCTCAGTTTGAGAGGAGACCACTGTTGGCCGGAAATAAACCTGCTGCCTTGGTGGCCTACCTTACGCCTGCGTCTGAGTCCTACTTGACCCCGCCTTGTCAGTACACTTCGGCCAGCATGGACCCAGCAGGCACGGTCGAGGCCGCACTGCAGAGCCAGGAGGCCCGGCTCAACAACCAGGACCGGATCCAACAGACCATGCTGTCCCGGATGGAGGAATTGACCAGCCAGGTCCACGAGCTGGTAGGCCTTTCACGGCGTCGAGCGCCAGCTCCCACTGGACAGATTCCTCACCCTGAGTTCTCTGTACCGACCACGCCATTCACCGGGGTAGGATTGAGACTGGCCTCCCCAGAACGATACTCCGGTGAACCCGGACGCTGTCAGACTTTCCTCACGGAATGTGACATTCATTTTGAACATTTACCACAGGCATTTTCCACAGCCCGGTCCCGAGTGGCCTTCATGGTGTCTCACCTGGCGGGACGGGCCAAAACCTGGGCGACCGCAGAATGGGCCAAGGGTTCCTCGGTCTGCCAAAGCGTACAGGACTTTCAAATCGCTTTGCGCCAAGTCTTTGATCCAGAAAACAATGACCGAGAGAAGGCACGAGCACTGAGCCGACTTCAGCAAGGCAACGAATCTGTCAGCGACTATGCAGTTCGCTTTCGAACGTTGGCCATGAGCAGTGGCTGGAACGCCATCGCACTTCACGACCATTTTTTGAAAGGACTCTCACCCGCTATTCAAGAGCTTCTGGTTCCCGTAGATCTCCCCGCGGACTTGGACGCCTTGATTTCCCTCGCCATCCGGACCGATCATCGTCGCCAGGAGCTGGCCAAGATCGGCGGACCACGAAGGAGGGAGGAACCCACCCCCTGGACGCCGACACCGGAGGTCAGAAGGCCGCGATTCATCGCTCCTTCCCGACCGGAACCAGGAGAGGTGGACCTCGCTCGCGACGAACCCATGCAACTGGGAAGGGCTCGGCTTTCGCCGGAGGAGAGACAGCGCCGACGCCGAGAGGGCCGTTGCTATTATTGTGGTGGTCTTGGACACTTGGTGGAAGCCTGCACCACGAAGGGCAACCCTCCGGTGAGTTCTCCGTCACCCCGATCAGCCAAGAACCACAGACTCACGCAAATCCAGATAACTCACCACAATGTCACCACAGTTCTGTCAGCCCTTATCGACTCCGGATCCGACGAAAGTCTCATGGACTGGGAGCTCGTAAGGCAAATACGATGCTCCACCGAACCCCTTTCCGCGACCATCCTGGCTAAAGCGCTGAATGGCAAGGAGCTCTTCAAAATCACCCATATTACTGAACCTCTGGAAGTCCGAATCGGACCTCACTTCGAGACTCTCCGTTTCCACGTTTTCCACGCTGCTTCCCCCACTTTGGTGCTGGGACACCCTTGGCTGTGTCTACATAATCCCAGAATCGACTGGAACACTGGAGTTGTTCTGGAGTGGGGAAAGGACTGCAGCTCTCACGGGTCGGAACAACCCGCACTCCGAAACTCCACAGCCCAGGTTCACCAGGTGACTCTCGTCCCACCGGCTCAAGAAGAGTACCCGAACTTGCACTCTGTTCCCTCCTGCTACCACCATCTGCGGGAGGTCTTCAGCAAGACCAAAGCCATGACTCTCCCTCCACACCGCCCATATGACTGCCCGATCGATTTGATTCCCGGTACAACCATTCCCAAGGGGAGACTGTACTCAGTCTCAGGACCCGAACGCCAGGCCATGAATAACTACATTGATGACTCCTTGAAAGCCGGCCTCATCCGACCGTCTTCCTCGCCTGCAGGAGCAGGCTTTTTCTTCGTGAGTAAAAAGGATGGATCCCTACGCCCCTGCATTGATTACAGTCCTTTGAACGACATCACTGTCAAGAACCGGTACCCATTGCCCTTGATGTCCTCGGTGTTCGACCAGCTGCAACAAGCCAAGATCTTCACGAAGCTCGATCTGCGGAACGCCTACCACCTCATTCGGATCCGTGAGGGAGACGAATGGAAGACAGGCTTCAACACTCCTCGGGGACATTATGAATACCTGGTCATGCCATTTGGCCTCACGAATGCTCCCGCCGTCTTCCAGGCAATGATAAATGAGGTACTCAAGGACTTCATAGATCACTTCGTGTACGTTTACTTGGATGACATTCTGATCTACTCACCTGACCTAATGAGCCATCGAGACCACGTAAACCGAGTACTCCAACGTCTTTTGGATCACCATCTGTACGTGAAAGCTGAGAAGAGCCTATTTCATGTTAATACCATCTCCTTCCTGGGATTCATCGTGTCGCCAGGAAAGGTGGAAATGGACGCGGACAAGGTCCGCGCCGTACGAGAGTGGCCCACGCCAGACTCCCGGAAGAAAGTGCAACAGTTCCTCGGATTCGCCAACTTCTACCGCAGATTCATAAGAAGCTTCAGCACCATTGCCGCTCCCCTACACGCCTTGACCTCCCCACAAGTCCGTTTTTCATGGAACCCGGAAGCCGAAAAGGCATTCAAAGACCTAAAAGCACGCTTCACCAATGCCCCAATTCTCAGAGTCCCAGACCCCAAACGCCAGTTCGTGGTGGAAGTAGACGCCTCCAGTGTTGGAATTGGGGCGGTGCTGTCCCAGCGTTGTCAAGAG
The DNA here is from genome assembly GCF_051991245.1 of Festucalex cinctus. Taxonomy (NCBI): domain Eukaryota; kingdom Metazoa; phylum Chordata; class Actinopteri; order Syngnathiformes; family Syngnathidae; genus Festucalex; species Festucalex cinctus. The sequence goes on from NC_135427.1 coordinate 21,786,004, forward strand.
GACGGCAAGACACATCCCTGCGCATTTCTTTCACGAAAATTATCCAAGGCTGAGTGCAATTACTCAGTCGGAGATCGGGAGCTTCTCGCTGTAAAAGTGGCCCTAGAAGAATGGAGACACTGGCTGGAAGGCGCTGAAATGCCTTTTGTGATCTGGACCGATCACCGAAATTTGGAGTACCTACGCCAGGCCAAAAGACTCAATCCCCGACAGGCCAGGTGGTCCTTGTTTTTTAACCGCTTTGTATTCTCGTTAACTTACAGACCAGGCAGCAAAAACGTCAAGGCGGACGCATTGTCAAGAGTCCACGAATCCGAGCTATTGGAGGCCGAGCCTGAGACCATCCTGCCCCGGGATTGCATTGTGGGAGCCATGAGATGGCAAATTGAGGACGATGTCAAGGAGGCATTGCGCAACGTCACTCCTCCCACGTCTTGTCCACCACGTCGACTCTTCGTGCCTGAGGAACTACGTTCTCAGGTGATACACTGGGCTCACACTTCACAACTGTTTTGTCATCCTGGAGTCCGCAGGACCATGTATGCTGTTGCCAGGAGATTCTGGTGGCCGGCAATGGAAACCACCGTAAAAGAATACGTCGCTGCCTGTCCAACTTGTGCCCGCAACAAGTCCTCAACTCAGTCCCGGATGGGCCTTCTTCAACCACTGCCAATCCCATCCAGACCATGGGCAGAAATCTCATTGGACTTCGTAACCGGACTACCCTCATCCCATGGTAAAACCACAATTCTCACAGTTGTCGACAGATTCTCCAAGATGGTTCACTTTATTCCACTATCCAAGCTCCCATCCGCCAAAGCTACAGCCGACGTCATGATCCACCACATATTCCGATTTTATGGTTTTCCCTTGCACATCGTCTCCGACCGTGGACCACAGTTCGTCTCTCGATTCTGGACACAGTTCTGCAAAGCCCTAGGAGCCAAAGCCAATCTTACTTCTGGATACCACCCTGAGGCCAATGGACAGGCCGAACGACTGAACCAACAGCTTGAAACCGGTCTCCGATGCCTTGTCTCCCAGAACCCGACCGCCTGGAGCAAGTATCTGGTATGGGTCGAACTTGCGCACAACTCATTGCCTACATCTGCCACAGGTCTCACCCCGTTTAAGTGCGTCCACGGCTACGATCCACCATTTTTCGCTGAACTGGAGGAGGAGGCAACGGTCCCCTCGGTCCAGGCCATGATCCGTCGGTGCCACAAAGTCTGGTCGGCGGCCCGGACGGCGCTTCAACGCCAGGGAGACCGGGTGAAGAGGGCCGCCGACCGAAAAAGGAGACCGGCACCCGAATACCGCCCAGGCCAGCGGGTGTGGCTATCGGCCAAACACCTCCGACTCAAGGTACCGTGTCCAAAGCTGGCCCCGCGATTTGTGGGGCCTTTTCCAGTAACCAAGTCCATAGGACCTGCCGCCGTTCGACTCCGTCTACCACGATCCCTCAGAGTTCATCCTACATTCCACGTCAGCCAAGTCAAGCCTGTTCAAGAAAGCCCGCTGGTGCCCTCCGTGCCCGACCCACCCCCCCCGGAGATGATTGAAGGCGGCCCCGTTTACAAGGTCAGAAAACTTTTGGATGTTCGTAATCGGGGCCGCGGAAGACAGTACCTAGTAGACTGGGAGGGATACGGCCCGGAGGAGAGACAATGGGTCCCCTCCCGGTTCATTGTTGACCCCTCCTTGATTGATGATTTTTACGCTGAACACCCTGACATTCCTGGGCCGTCAAGAGCCGGCCGTTGAGGGGGGGGTACTGTCACGCCGGCGTGACGTCCCATGCTTTTGTTTTGTTGTCCATGTTTCCTGTCTTACTGTGAAAACCCTAACTCTCCTCTCACCCCAGGTCACTTGCCCTTCCTGCCGCTCACTCATTACCGGTCCCCGCCCATGATTATCACCACCTGCCACCAATCAACCCACACAATAAAAGCCAGCTGCATTCTCCCCTCTGTGCCGAAGTGTCACCGTCAGTGCATGGAAGCGTCCACAGTCCTTATGTCCTTGTTCATGTTGCCTAGCGTTGTTGCCTTGTTTTTGTGCCTTTTCCTCCCTTTTGGAGCGCCTTTAGTTACCCCTTTTGCCTTGTGCCCCTTTTCCTCCCTAGCGGAGCGCTTTCTGTTGTCCCCAGTACCTTTTGCCTGTTTTTTCCTCCCTAGTGGAGCGCTTTTTGTTCTCCACTTTTTCCCCTCCCTGTTCTCCTCTCAGTTTGAGAGGAGACCACTGTTGGCCGGAAATAAACCTGCTGCCTTGGTGGCCTACCTTACGCCTGCGTCTGAGTCCTACTTGACCCCGCCTTGTCACCTGTTAATTTTTAAGATTTTGACACATTCAGCTCAAATGTACACAATTGCTGATTATGGCTGTCAAATCTAAACCAAACGTTGTGCACTCAAATCTTTTGCTGTATTTAGTTTATTTTGGCATCCGGATGATGATTCTAGCATGAAATTGCTTGGGCACCTGTTAATTTTTAAGATTTTGACACATTCAGCTCAAATGTACACAATTGCTGATTATGGCTGTCAAATCTAAACCAAACGTTGTGCACTCAAATCTTTTGCTGTATTTAGTTTATTTTGGCATCCGGATGATGATTCTAGCATGAAATTGCTTGGGCACCTGTTAATTTTTAGGATTTTGACACATTCAGCTCAAATGTACAATCATGCGCTAAAAACGCATTTAAAGCAATAAAAAGGTGATTATGGCTGTCAAACCTAAACCAAACGTTGTGCACTCAAATCTTTTGCTGTATTTAGTTTATTTTGGCATCCGGATGATGATTCTAGCATGAAATTGCTTGGGCACCTGTTAATTTTTAAGATTTTGACACATTCAGCTCAAATGTACACAATTGCTGATTATGGCTGTCAAATCTAAACCAAACGTTGTGCACTCAAATCTTTTGCTGTATTTAGTTTATTTTGGCATCCGGATGATGATTCTAACATGAAATTGCTTGGGCACCTGTTAATTTTTAAGATTTTGACACATTCAGCTCAAATGTACAATCATGCGCTAAAAACGCATTTAAAGCAATAAAAAGGTGATTATGGCTGTCAAACCTAAACCAAACGTTGTGCACTCAAATCTTTTGCTGTATTTAGTTTATTTTGGCATCCGGATGATGATTCTAGCATGAAATTGCTTGGGCACCTGTTAATTTTTAAGATTTTGACACATTCAGCTCAAATGTACACAATTGCTGATTATGGCTGTCAAATCTAAACCAAACGTTGTGCACTCAAATCTTTTGCTGTATTTAGTTTATTTTGGCATCCGGATGATGATTCTAGCATGAAATTGCTTGGGCACCTGTTAATTTTTAAGATTTTGACACATTCAGCTCAAATGTACAATCATGCGCTAAAAACGCATTTAAAGCAATAAAAAGGTGATTATGGCTGTCAAACCAAAACCAAACGTTGTGCACTCAAATCTTTTGCTGTATTTAGTTTATTTTGGCATCCGGATGATGATTCTAGCATGAAATTGCTTGGGCACCTGTTAATTTTTAAGATTTTGACACATTCAGCTCAAATGTACACAATTGCTGATTATGGCTGTCAAATCTAAACCAAACGTTGTGCACTCAAATCTTTTGCTGTATTTAGTTTATTTTGGCATCCGGATGATGATTCTAGCATGAAATTGCTTGGGCACCTGTTAATTTTTAAGATTTTGACACATTCAGCTCAAATGTACACAATTGCTGATTATGGCTGTCAAATCTAAACCAAACGTTGTGCACTCAAATCTTTTGCTGTATTTAGTTTATTTTGGCATCCGGATGATGATTCTAGCATGAAATTGCTTGGGCACCTGTTAATTTTTAAGATTTTGACACATTCAGCTCAAATGTACACAATTGCTGATTATGGCTGTCAAATCTAAACCAAACGTTGTGCACTCAAATCTTTTGCTGTATTTAGTTTATTTTGGCATCCGGATGATGATTCTAGCATGAAATTGCTTGGGCACCTGTTAATTTTTAAGATTTTGACACATTCAGCTCAAATGTACAATCATGCGCTAAAAACGCATTTAAAGCAATAAAAAGGTGATTATGGCTGTCAAACCTAAACCAAACGTTGTGCACTCAAATCTTTTGCTGTATTTAGTTTATTTTGGCATCCGGATGATGATTCTAGCATGAAATTGCTTGGGCACCTGTTAATTTTTAAGATTTTGACACATTCAGCTCAAATGTACACAATTGCTGATTATGGCTGTCAAATCTAAACCAAACGTTGTGCACTCAAATCTTTTGCTGTATTTAGTTTATTTTGGCATCCGGATGATGATTCTAGCATGAAATTGCTTGGGCACCTGTTAATTTTTAAGATTTTGACACATTCAGCTCAAATGTACAATCATGCGCTAAAAACGCATTTAAAGCAATAAAAAGATGATTATGGCTGTCAAACCTAAACCAAACGTTGTGCACTCAAATCTTTTGCTGTATTTAGTTTATTTTGGCATCCGGATGATGATTCTAGCATGAAATTGCTTGGGCACCTGTTAATTTTTAAGATTTTGACACATTCAGCTCAAATGTACACAATTGCTGATTATGGCTGTCAAATCTAAACCAAACGTTGTGCACTCAAATCTTTTGCTGTATTTAGTTTATTTTGGCATCCGGATGATGATTCTAGCATGAAATTGCTTGGGCACCTGTTAATTTTTAAGATTTTGACACATTCAGCTCAAATGTACAATCATGCGCTAAAAACGCATTTAAAGCAATAAAAAGGTGATTATGGCTGTCAAACCTAAACCAAACGTTGTGCACTCAAATCTTTTGCTGTATTTAGTTTATTTTGGCATCCGGATGATGATTCTAGCATGAAATTGCTTGGGCACCTGTTAATTTTTAAGATTTTGACACATTCAGCTCAAATGTACACAATTGCTGATTATGGCTGTCAAATCTAAACCAAACGTTGTGCACTCAAATCTTTTGCTGTATTTAGTTTATTTTGGCATCCGGATGACGATTCTAGCATGAAATTGCTTGGGCACCTGTTAATTTTTAAGATTTTGACACATTCAGCTCAAATGTACAATCATGCGCTAAAAACGCATTTAAAGCAATAAAAAGATGATTATGGCTGTCAAACCTAAACCAAACGTTGTGCACTCAAATCTTTTGCTGTATTTAGTTTATTTTGGCATCCGGATGATGATTCTAGCATGAAATTGCTTGGGCACCTGTTAATTTTTAAGATTTTGACACATTCAGCTCAAATGTACACAATTGCTGATTATGGCTGTCAAATCTAAACCAAACGTTGTGCACTCAAATCTTTTGCTGTATTTTGTTTATTTTGGCATCCGGATGATGATTCTAGCATGAAATTGCTTGGGCACCTGTTAATTTTTAAGATTTTGACACATTCAGCTCAAATGTACAATCATGCGCTAAAAACGCATTTAAAGCAATAAAAAGCTGATTATGGCTGTCAAACCTAAACCAAACGTTGTGCACTCAAATCTTTTGCTGTATTTAGTTTATTTTGGCATCCGGATGATGATTCTAGCATGAAATTGCTTGGGCACCTGTTAATTTTTAAGATTTTGACACATTCAGCTCAAATGTACACAATTGCTGATTATGGCTGTCAAATCTAAACCAAACGTTGTGCACTCAAATCTTTTGCTGTATTTAGTTTATTTTGGCATCCGGATGATGATTCTAGCATGAAATTGCTTGGGCACCTGTTAATTTTTAAGATTTTGACACATTCAGCTCAAATGTACACAATTGCTGATTATGGCTGTCAAATCTAAACCAAACGTTGTGCACTCAAATCTTTTGCTGTATTTAGTTTATTTTGGCATCCGGATGATGATTCTAGCATGAAATTGCTTGGGCACCTGTTAATTTTTAAGATTTTGACACATTCAGCTCAAATGTACAATCATGCGCTAAAAACGCATTTAAAGCAATAAAAAGGTGATTATGGCTGTCAAACCTAAACCAAACGTTGTGCACTCAAATCTTTTGCTGTATTTAGTTTATTTTGGCATCCGGATGATGATTCTAGCATGAAATTGCTTGGGCACCTGTTAATTTTTAAGATTTTGACACATTCAGCTCAAATGTACACAATTGCTGATTATGGCTGTCAAATCTAAACCAAACGTTGTGCACTCAAATCTTTTGCTGTATTTAGTTTATTTTGGCATCCGGATGATGATTCTAGCATGAAATTGCTTGGGCACCTGTTAATTTTTAAGATTTTGACACATTCAGCTCAAATGTACAATCATGCGCTAAAAACGCATTTAAAGCAATAAAAAGATGATTATGGCTGTCAAACCTAAACCAAACGTTGTGCACTCAAATCTTTTGCTGTATTTAGTTTATTTTGGCATCCGGATGATGATTCTAGCATGAAATTGCTTGGGCACCTGTTAATTTTTAAGATTTTGACACATTCAGCTCAAATGTACACAATTGCTGATTATGGCTGTCAAATCTAAACCAAACGTTGTGCACTCAAATCTTTTGCTGTATTTAGTTTATTTTGGCATCCGGATGATGATTCTAGCATGAAATTGCTTGGGCACCTGTTAATTTTTAAGATTTTGACACATTCAGCTCAAATGTACAATCATGCGCTAAAAACGCATTTAAAGCAATAAAAAGGTGATTATGGCTGTGAAACCTAAACCAAACGTTGTGCACTCAAATCTTTTGCTGTATTTAGTTTATTTTGGCATCCGGATGATGATTCTAGCATGAAATTGCTTGGGCACCTGTTAATTTTTAAGATTTTGACACATTCAGCTCAAATGTACACAATTGCTGATTATGGCTGTCAAATCTAAACCAAACGTTGTGCACTCAAATCTTTTGCTGTATTTAGTTTATTTTGGCATCCGGATGACGATTCTAGCATGAAATTGCTTGGGCACCTGTTAATTTTTAAGATTTTGACACATTCAGCTCAAATGTACAATCATGCGCTAAAAACGCATTTAAAGCAATAAAAAGATGATTATGGCTGTCAAACCTAAACCAAACGTTGTGCACTCAAATCTTTTGCTGTATTTAGTTTATTTTGGCATCCGGATGATGATTCTAGCATGAAATTGCTTGGGCACCTGTTAATTTTTAAGATTTTGACACATTCAGCTCAAATGTACACAATTGCTGATTATGGCTGTCAAATCTAAACCAAACGTTGTGCACTCAAATCTTTTGCTGTATTTTGTTTATTTTGGCATCCGGATGATGATTCTAGCATGAAATTGCTTGGGCACCTGTTAATTTTTAAGATTTTGACACATTCAGCTCAAATGTACAATCATGCGCTAAAAACGCATTTAAAGCAATAAAAAGCTGATTATGGCTGTCAAACCTAAACCAAACGTTGTGCACTCAAATCTTTTGCTGTATTTAGTTTATTTTGGCATCCGGATGATTATTCTAGCATGAAATTGCTTGGGCACCTGTTAATTTTTAAGATTTTGACACATTCAGCTCAAATGTACACAATTGCTGATTATGGCTGTCAAATCTAAACCAAACGTTGTGCACTCAAATCTTTTGCTGTATTTAGTTTATTTTGGCATCCGGATGATGATTCTAGCATGAAATTGCTTGGGCACCTGTTAATTTTTAAGATTTTGACACATTCAGCTCAAATGTACAATCATGCGCTAAAAACGCATTTAAAGCAATAAAAAGGTGATTATGGCTGTCAAACCTAAACCAAACGTTGTGCACTCAAATCTTTTGCTGTATTTAGTTTATTTTGGCATCCGGATGATGATTCTAGCATGAAATTGCTTGGACACCTGTTAATTTTTAAGATTTTGACACATTCAGCTCAAATGTACACAATTGCTGATTATGGCTGTCAAATCTAAACCAAACGTTGTGCACTCAAATCTTTTGCTGTATTTTGTTTATTTTGGCATCCGGATGATGATTCTAGCATGAAATTGCTTGGGCACCTGTTAATTTTTAAGATTTTGACACATTCAGCTCAAATGTACAATCATGCGCTAAAAACGCATTTAAAGCAATAAAAAGGTGATTATGGCTGTCAAACCTAAACCAAACGTTGTGCACTCAAATCTTTTGCTGTATTTAGTTTATTTTGGCATCCGGATGATGATTCTAGCATGAAATTGCTTGGGCACCTGTTAATTTTTAAGAATTTGACACATTCAGCTCAAATGTACACAATTGCTGATTATGGCTGTCAAATCTAAACCAAACGTTGTGCACTCAAATCTTTTGCTGTATTTAGTTTATTTTGGCATCCGGATGATGATTCTAGCATGAAATTGCTTGGGCACCTGTTAATTTTTAAGATTTTGACACATTCAGCTCAAATGTACAATCATGCGCTAAAAACGCATTTAAAGCAATAAAAAGCTGATTATGGCTGTCAAACCTAAACCAAACGTTGTGCACTCAAATCTTTTGCTGTATTTAGTTTATTTTGGCATCCGGATGATTATTCTAGCATGAAATTGCTTGGGCACCTGTTAATTTTTAAGATTTTGACACATTCAGCTCAAATGTACACAATTGCTGATTATGGCTGTCAAATCTAAACCAAACGTTGTGCACTCAAATCTTTTGCTGTATTTAGTTTATTTTGGCATCCGGATGATGATTCTAGCATGAAATTGCTTGGGCACCTGTTAATTTTTAAGATTTTGACACATTCAGCTCAAATGTACACAATTGCTGATTATGGCTGTCAAATCTAAACCAAACGTTGTGCACTCAAATCTTTTGCTGTATTTAGTTTATTTTGGCATCCGGATGATGATTCTAGCATGAAATTGCTTGGGCACCTGTTAATTTTTAAGATTTTGACACATTCAGCTCAAATGTACAATCATGCGCTAAAAACGCATTTAAAGCAATAAAAAGGTGATTATGGCTGTCAAACCTAAACCAAACGTTGTGCACTCAAATCTTTTGCTGTATTTAGTTTATTTTGGCATCCGGATGATGATTCTAGCATGAAATTGCTTGGGCACCTGTTAATTTTTAAGATTTTGACACATTCAGCTCAAATGTACACAATTGCTGATTATGGCTGTCAAATCTAAACCAAACGTTGTGCACTCAAATCTTTTGCTGTATTTAGTTTATTTTGGCATCCGGATGATGATTCTAACATGAAATTGCTTGGGCACCTGTTAATTTTTAAGATTTTGACACATTGAGCTCAAATGTACAATCATGCGCTAAAAACGCATTTAAAGCAATAAAAAGGTAATTATGGCTGTCAAACCTAAACCAAACGTTGTGCACTCAAATCTTTTGCTGTATTTTGTTTATTTTGGCATCCGGATGATGATTCTAGCATGAAATTGCTTGGGCACCTGTTAATTTTTAAGATTTTGACACATTCAGCTCAAATGTACAATCATGCGCTAAAAACGCATTTAAAGCAATAAAAAGGTGATTATGGCTGTCAAACCTAAACCAAACGTTGTGCACTCAAATCTTTTGCTGTATTTAGTTTATTTTGGCATCCGGATGATGATTCTAGCATGAAATTGCTTGGGCACCTGTTAATTTTTAAGATTTTGACACATTCAGCTCAAATGTACACAATTGCTGATTATGGCTGTCAAATCTAAACCAAACGTTGTGCACTCAAATCTTTTGCTGTATTTAGTTTATTTTGGCATCCGGATGATGATTCTAGCATGAAATTGCTTGGGCACCTGTTAATTTTTAAGATTTTGACACATTCAGCTCAAATGTACACAATTGCTGATTATGGCTGTCAAATCTAAACCAAACGTTGTGCACTCAAATCTTTTGCTGTATTTAGTTTATTTTGGCATCCGGATGATGATTCTAGCATGAAATTGCTTGGGCACCTGTTAATTTTTAAGATTTTGACACATTCAGCTCAAATGTACAATCATGCGCTAAAAACGCATTTAAAGCAATAAAAAGGTGATTATGGCTGTCAAACCTAAACCAAACGTTGTGCACTCAAATCTTTTGCTGTATTTAGTTTATTTTGGCATCCGGATGATGATTCTAGCATGAAATTGCTTGGGCACCTGTTAATTTTTAAGATTTTGACACATTCAGCTCAAATGTACACAATTGCTGATTATGGCTGTCAAATCTAAACCAAACGTTGTGCACTCAAATCTTTTGCTGTATTTAGTTTATTTTGGCATCCGGATGATGATTCTAGCATGAAATTGCTTGGGCACCTGTTAATTTTTAAGATTTTGACACATTCAGCTCAAATGTACAATCATGCGCTAAAAACGCATTTAAAGCAATAAAAAGGTGATTATGGCTGTCAAACCTAAACCAAACGTTGTGCACTCAAATCTTTTGCTGTATTTAGTTTATTTTGGCATCCGGATGATGATTCTAGCATGAAATTGCTTGGGCACCTGTTAATTTTTAAGATTTTTACACATTCAGCTCAAATGTACACAATTGCTGATTATGGCTGTCAAATCTAAACCAAACGTTGTGCACTCAAATCTTTTGCTGTATTTAGTTTATTTTGGCATCCGGATGATGATTCTAGCATGAAATTGCTTGGTCACCTGTTAATTTTTAAGATTTTGACACATTCAGCTCAAATGTACAATCATGCGCTAAAAACGCATTTAAAGCAATAAAAAGGTGATTATGGCTGTCAAACCTAAACCAAACGTTGTGCACTCAAATCTTTTGCTGTATTTAGTTTATTTTGGCATCCGGATGATGATTCTAGCATGAAATTGCTTGGGCACCTGTTAATTTTTAAGATTTTGACACATTCAGCTCAAATGTACACAATTGCTGATTATGGCAGTCAAATCTAAACCAAACGTTGTGCACTCAAATCTTTTGCTGTATTTAGTTTATTTTGGCATCCGGATGATGATTCTAGCATGAAATTGCTTGGGCACCTGTTAATTTTTAAGATTTTGACACATTCAGCTCAAATGTACAATCATGCGCTAAAAACGCATTTAAAGCAATAAAAAGGTGATTATGGCTGTCAAACCTAAACCAAACGTTGTGCACTCAAATCTTTTGCTGTATTTAGTTTTTTTTGGCATCCGGATGATGATTCTAGCATGAAATTGCTTGGGCACCTGTTAATTTTTAAGATTTTGACACATTCAGCTCAAATGTACACAATTGCTGATTATGGCAGTCAAATCTAAACCAAACGTTGTGCACTCAAATCTTTTGCTGTATTTAGTTTATTTTGGCATCCGGATGATGATTCTAGCATGAAATTGCTTGGGCACCTGTTAATTTTTAAGATTTTGACACATTCAGCTCAAATGTACACAATTGCTGATTATGGCTGTCAAATCTAAACCAAACCTTGTGCACTCAAATCTTTTGCTGTATTTAGTTTATTTTGGCATCCGGATGATGATTCTAGCATGAAATTGCTTGGGCACCTGTTAATTTTTAAGATTTTGACACATTCAGCTCAAATGTACACAATTGCTGATTATGGCTGTCAAATCTAAACCAAACGTTGTGCACTCAAATCTTTTGCTGTATTTAGTTTATTTTGGCATCCGGATGATGATTCTAGCATGAAATTGCTTGGGCACCTGTTAATTTTTAAGATTTTGACACATTCAGCTCAAATGTACAATCATGCGCTACAAACGCATTTAAAGCAATAAAAAGGTGATTATGGCTGTCAAACCTAAACCAAACGTTGTGCACTCAAATCTTTTGCTATATTTAGTTTATTTTGGCATCCGGATGATGATTCTAGCATGAAATTGCTTGGGCACCTGTTAATTTTTAAGATTTTGACACATTCAGCTCAAATGTACACAATTGCTGATTATGGCTGTCAAATCTAAACCAAACGTTGTGCACTCAAATCTTTTGCTGTATTTAGTTTATTTTGGCATCCGGATGATGATTCTAGCATGAAATTGCTTGGGCACCTGTTAATTTTTAAGATTTTGACACATTCAGCTCAAATGTACAATCATGCGCTAAAAACGCATTTAAAGCAATAAAAAGGTGATTATGGCTGTCAAACCTAAACCAAACGTTGTGCACTCAAATCTTTTGCTGTATTTAGTTTATTTTGGCATCCAGATGATGATTCTTGCATGAAATTGCTTGGGCACCTGTTAATTTTTAAGATTTTGACACATTCAGCTCAAATGTACACAATTGCTGATTATGGCTGTCAAATCTAAACCAAACGTTGTGCACTCAAATCTTTTGCTGTATTTAGTTTATTTTGGCATCCGGATGATGATTCTAGCATGAAATTGCTTGGGCACCTGTAAATTTTTAAGATTTTGACACATTCAGCTCAAATGTACAATCATGCGCTAAAAACGCATTTAAAGAAATAAAAAGGTGATTATGGCTGTCAAACCTAAACCAAACGTTGTGCACTCAAATCTTTTGCTGTATTTAGTTTATTTTGGCATCCGGATGATGATTCTAGCATGAAATTGCTTGGGCACCTGTTAATTTTTAAGATTTTGACACATTCAGCTCAAATGTACACAATTGCTGATTATGGCTGTCAAATCTAAACCAAACGTTGTGCACTCAAATCTTTTGCTGTATTTAGTTTTTTTTGGCATCCGGATGATGATTCTAGCATGAAATTGCTTGGGCACCTGTTAATTTTTAAGATTTTGACACATTCAGCTCAAATGTACACAATTGCTGATTATGGCAGTCAAATCTAAACCAAACGTTGTGCACTCAAATCTTTTGCTGTATTTAGTTTATTTTGGCATCCGGATGATGATTCTAGCATGAAATTGCTTGGGCACCTGTTAATTTTTAAGATTTTGACACATTCAGCTCAAATGTACACAATTGCTGATTATGGCTGTCAAATCTAAACCAAACCTTGTGCACTCAAATCTTTTGCTGTATTTAGTTTATTTTGGCATCCGGATGATGATTCTAGCATGAAATTGCTTGGGCACCTGTTAATTTTTAAGATTTTGACACATTCAGCTCAAATGTACACAATTGCTGATTATGGCTGTCAAATCTAAACCAAACGTTGTGCACTCAAATCTTTTGCTGTATTTAGTTTATTTTGGCATCCGGATGATGATTCTAGCATGAAATTGCTTGGGCACCTGTTAATTTTTAAGATTTTGACACATTCAGCTCAAATGTACAATCATGCGCTACAAACGCATTTAAAGCAATAAAAAGGTGATTATGGCTGTCAAACCTAAACCAAACGTTGTGCACTCAAATCTTTTGCTATATTTAGTTTATTTTGGCATCCGGATGATGATTCTAGCATGAAATTGCTTGGGCACCTGTTAATTTTTAAGATTTTGACACATTCAGCTCAAATGTACACAATTGCTGATTATGGCTGTCAAATCTAAACCAAACGTTGTGCACTCAAATCTTTTGCTGTATTTAGTTTATTTTGGCATCCGGATGATGATTCTAGCATGAAATTGCTTGGGCACCTGTTAATTTTTAAGATTTTGACACATTCAGCTCAAATGTACAATCATGCGCTAAAAACGCATTTAAAGCAATAAAAAGGTGATTATGGCTGTCAAACCTAAACCAAACGTTGTGCACTCAAATCTTTTGCTGTATTTAGTTTATTTTGGCATCCAGATGATGATTCTTGCATGAAATTGCTTGGGCACCTGTTAATTTTTAAGATTTTGACACATTCAGCTCAAATGTACACAATTGCTGATTATGGCTGTCAAATCTAAACCAAACGTTGTGCACTCAAATCTTTTGCTGTATTTAGTTTATTTTGGCATCCGGATGATGATTCTAGCATGAAATTGCTTGGGCACCTGTAAATTTTTAAGATTTTGACACATTCAGCTCAAATGTACAATCATGCGCTAAAAACGCATTTAAAGAAATAAAAAGGTGATTATGGCTGTCAAACCTAAACCAAACGTTGTGCACTCAAATCTTTTGCTGTATTTAGTTTATTTTGGCATCCGGATGATGATTCTAGCATGAAATTGCTTGGGCACCTGTTAATTTTTAAGATTTTGACACATTCAGCTCAAATGTACACAATTGCTGATTATGGCTGTCAAATCTAAACCAAACGTTGTGCACTCAAATCTTTTGCTGTATTTAGTTTATTTTGGCATCCGGATGATGATTCTAGCATGAAATTGCTTGGGCACCTGTTAATTTTTAAGATTTTGACACATTCAGCTCAAATGTACAATCATGCGCTAAAAACGCATTTAAAGCAATAAAAAGGTGATTATGGCTGTCAAACCTAAACCAAACGTTGTGCACTCAAATCTTTTGCTGTATTTAGTTTATTTTGGCATCCGGATGATGATTCTAGCATGAAATTGCTTGGGCACCTGTTAATTTTTACGATTTTGACACATTCAGCTCAAATGTACACAATTGCTGATTATGGCAGTCAAATCTAAACCAAACGTTGTGCACTCAAATCTTTTGCTGTATTTAGTTTATTTTGGCATCCGGATGATGATTCTAGCATGAAATTGCTTGGGCACCTGTTAATTTTTAAGATTTTGACACATTCAGCTCAAATGTACACAATTGCTGATTATGGCTGTCAAATCTAAACCAAACCTTGTGCACTCAAATCTTTTGCTGTATTTAGTTTATTTTGGCATCCGGATGATGATTCTAGCATGAAATTGCTTGGGCACCTGTTAATTTTTAAGATTTTGACACATTCAGCTCAAATGTACACAATTGCTGATTATGGATGTCAAACCTAAACCAAACGTTGTGCACTCAAATCTTTTGCTATATTTAGTTTATTTTGGCATCCGGATGATGATTCTAGCATGAAATTGCTTGGGCACCTGTTAATTTTTAAGATTTTGACACATTCAGCTCAAATGTACAATCATGCGCTAAAAACGCATTTAAAGCAATAAAAAGGTGATTATGGCTGTCAAACCTAAACCAAACGTTGTGCACTCAAATCTTTTGCTGTATTTAGTTTATTTTGGCATCCGGATGATGATTCTAGCATGAAATTGCTTGGGCACCTGTTAATTTTTAAGATTTTGACACATTCAGCTCAAATGTACACAATTGCTGATTATGGATGTCAAACCTAAACCAAACGTTGTGCACTCAAATCTTTTGCTATATTTAGTTTATTTTGGCATCCGGATGATGATTCTAGCATGAAATTGCTTGGGCACCTGTTAATTTTTAAGATTTTGACACATTCAGCTCAAATGTACAATCATGCGCTAAAAACTCATTTAAAGAAATAAAAAGGTGATTATGGCTGTCAAACCTAAACCAAACGTTGTGCACTCAAATCTTTTGCTGTATTTAGTTTATTTTGGCATCCGGATGATGATTCTAGCATGAAATTGCTTGGGCACCTGTTAATTTTTAAGATTTTGACACATTCAGCTCAAATGTACACAATTGCTGATTATGGCTGTCAAATCTAAACCAAACGTTGTGCACTCAAATCTTTTGCTGTATTTAGTTTATTTTGGCATCCGGATGATGATTCTAGCATGAAATTGCTTGGGCACCTGTTAATTTTTAAGATTTTGACACATTCAGCTCAAATGTACAATCATGCGCTAAAAACGCATTTAAAGCAATAAAAAGGTGATTATGGCTGTCAAACCTAAACCAAACGTTGTGCACTCAAATCTTTTGCTGTATTTAGTTTATTTTGGCATCCGGATGATGATTCTAGCATGAAATTGCTTGGGCACCTGTTAATTTTTAAGATTTTGACACATTCAGCTCAAATGTACACAATTGCTGATTATGGCTGTCAAATCTAAACCAAACGTTGTGCACTCAAATCTTTTGCTGTATTTAGTTTATTTTGGCATCCGGATGATGATTCTAGCATGAAATTGCTTGGTCACCTGTTAATTTTTAAGATTTTGACACATTCAGCTCAAATGTACAATCATGCGCTAAAAACGCATTTAAAGCAATAAAAAGGTGATTATGGCTGTCAAACCTAAACCAAACGTTGTGCACTCAAATCTTTTGCTGTATTCAGTTTATTTTGGCATCCGGATGATGATTCTAGCATGAAATTGCTTGGGCACCTGTTAATTTTTAAGATTTTGACACATTCAGCTCAAATGTACAATCATGCGCTAAAAACGCATTTAAAGCAATAAAAAGGTGATTATGGCTGTCAAACCTAAACCAAACGTTGTGCACTCAAATCTTTTGCTGTATTTAGTTTATTTTGGCATCCGGATGATGATTCTAGCATGAAATTGCTTGGGCACCTGTTAATTTTTAAGATTTTGACACATTCAGCTCAAATGTACACAATTGCTGATTATGGCAGTCAAATCTAAACCAAACGTTGTGCACTCAAATCTTTTGCTGTATTTAGTTTATTTTGGCATCCGGATGATGATTCTAGCATGAAATTGCTTGGGCACCTGTTAATTTTTAAGATTTTGACACATTCAGCTCAAATGTACACAATTGCTGATTATGGCTGTCAAATCTAAACCAAACCTTGTGCACTCAAATCTTTTGCTGTATTTAGTTTATTTTGGCATCCGGATGATGATTCTAGCATGAAATTGCTTGGGCACCTGTTAATTTTTAAGATTTTGACACATTCAGCTCAAATGTACACAATTGCTGATTATGGCTGTCAAATCTAAACCAAACGTTGTGCACTCAAATCTTTTGCTGTATTTAGTTTATTTTGGCATCCGGATGATGATTCTAGCATGAAATTGCTTGGGCACCTGTTAATTTTTAAGATTTTGACACATTCAGCTCAAATGTACAATCATGCGCTACAAACGCATTTAAAGCAATAAAAAGGTGATTATGGCTGTCAAACCTAAACCAAACGTTGTGCACTCAAATCTTTTGCTATATTTAGTTTATTTTGGCATCCGGATGATGATTCTAGCATGAAATTGCTTGGGCACCTGTTAATTTTTAAGATTTTGACACATTCAGCTCAAATGTACACAATTGCTGATTATGGCTGTCAAATCTAAACCAAACGTTGTGCACTCAAATCTTTTGCTGTATTTAGTTTATTTTGGCATCCGGATGATGATTCTAGCATGAAATTGCTTGGGCACCTGTTAATTTTTAAGATTTTGACACATTCAGCTCAAATGTACAATCATGCGCTAAAAACGCATTTAAAGCAATAAAAAGGTGATTATGGCTGTCAAACCTAAACCAAACGTTGTGCACTCAAATCTTTTGCTGTATTTAGTTTATTTTGGCATCCGGATGATGATTCTTGCATGAAATTGCTTGGGCACCTGTTAATTTTTAAGATTTTGACACATTCAGCTCAAATGTACACAATTGCTGATTATGGCTGTCAAATCTAAACCAAACGTTGTGCACTCAAATCTTTTGCTGTATTTAGTTTATTTTGGCATCCGGATGATGATTCTAGCATGAAATTGCTTGGGCACCTGTTAATTTTTAAGATTTTGACACATTCAGCTCAAATGTACAATCATGCGCTAAAAACGCATTTAAAGAAATAAAAAGGTGATTATGGCTGTCAAACCTAAACCAAACGTTGTGCACTCAAATCTTTTGCTGTATTTAGTTTATTTTGGCATCCGGATGATGATTCTAGCATGAAATTGCTTGGGCACCTGTTAATTTTTAAGATTTTGACACATTCAGCTCAAATGTACACAATTGCTGATTATGGCTGTCAAATCTAAACCAAACGTTGTGCACTCAAATCTTTTGCTGTATTTAGTTTATTTTGGCATCCGGATGATGATTCTAGCATGAAATTGCTTGGGCACCTGTTAATTTTTAAGATTTTGACACATTCAGCTCAAATGTACAATCATGCGCTAAAAACGCATTTAAAGCAATAAAAAGGTGATTATGGCTGTCAAACCTAAACCAAACGTTGTGCACTCAAATCTTTTGCTGTATTTAGTTTATTTTGGCATCCGGATGATGATTCTAGCATGAAATTGCTTGGGCACCTGTTAATTTTTAAGATTTTGACACATTCAGCTCAAATGTACACAATTGCTGATTATGGATGTCAAACCTAAACCAAACGTTGTGCACTCAAATCTTTTGCTATATTTAGTTTATTTTGGCATCCGGATGATGATTCTAGCATGAAATTGCTTGGGCACCTGTTAATTTTTAAGATTTTGACACATTCAGCTCAAATGTACAATCATGCGCTAAAAACTCATTTAAAGAAATAAAAAGGTGATTATGGCTGTCAAACCTAAACCAAACGTTGTGCACTCAAATCTTTTGCTGTATTTAGTTTATTTTGGCATCCGGATGATGATTCTAGCATGAAATTGCTTGGGCACCTGTTAATTTTTAAGATTTTGACACATTCAGCTCAAATGTACACAATTGCTGATTATGGCTGTCAAATCTAAACCAAACGTTGTGCACTCAAATCTTTTGCTGTATTTAGTTTATTTTGGCATCCGGATGATGATTCTAGCATGAAATTGCTTGGGCACCTGTTAATTTTTAAGATTTTGACACATTCAGCTCAAATGTACAATCATGCGCTAAAAACGCATTTAAAGCAATAAAAAGGTGATTATGGCTGTCAAACCTAAACCAAACGTTGTGCACTCAAATCTTTTGCTGTATTTAGTTTATTTTGGCATCCGGATGATGATTCTAGCACGAAATTGGTTGGGCACCTGTTAATTTTTAAGATTTTGACACATTCAGCTCAAATGTACACAATTGCTGATTATGGCTGTCAAATCTAAACCAAACGTTGTGCACTCAAATCTTTTGCTGTATTTAGTTTATTTTGGCATCCGGATGATGATTCTAGCATGAAATTGCTTGGGCACCTGTTAATTTTTAAGATTTTGACACATTCAGCTCAAATGTACAATCATGCGCTAAAAACGCATTTAAAGCAATAAAAAGGTGATTATGGCTGTCAAACCTAAACCAAACGTTGTGCACTCAAATCTTTTGCTGTATTTAGTTTATTTTGGCATCCGGATGATGATTCTAGCATGAAATTGCTTGGGCACCTGTTAATTTTTAAGATTTTGACACATTCAGCTCAAATGTACACAATTGCTGATTATGGCTGTCAAATCTAAACCAAACGTTGTGCACTCAAATCTTTTGCTGTATTTAGTTTATTTTGGCATCCGGATGATGATTCTAGCATGAAATTGCTTGGGCACCTGTTAATTTTTAAGATTTTGACACATTCAGCTCAAATGTACAATCATGCGCTAAAAACGCATTTAAAGAAATAAAAAGGTGATTATGGCTGTCAAACCTAAACCAAACGTTGTGCACTCAAATCTTTTGCTGTATTTAGTTTATTTTGGCATCCGGATGATGATTCTAGCATGAAATTGCTTGGGCACCTGTTAATTTTTAAGATTTTGACACATTCAGCTCAAATGTACACAATTGCTGATTATGGCTGTCAAATCTAAACCAAACGTTGTGCACTCAAATCTTTTGCTATATTTAGTTTATTTTGGCATCCGGATGATGATTCTAGCATGAAATTGCTTGGGCACCTGTTAATTTTTAAGATTTTGACACATTCAGCTCAAATGTACACAATTGCTGATTATGGCTGTCAAATCTAAACCAAACCTTGTGCACTCAAATCTTTTGCTGTATTTAGTTTATTTTGGCATCCGGATGATGATTCTAGCATGAAATTGCTTGGGCACCTGTTAATTTTTAAGATTATGACACATTCAGCTCAAATGTACACAATTGCTGATTATGGCTGTCAAAACTAAACCAAACGTTGTGCACTCAAATCTTTTGCTGTATTTAGTTTATTTTGGCATGCGGATGATGATTCTAGCATGAAATTGCTTGGGCACCTGTTAATTTTTAAGATTTTGACACATTCAGCTCAAATGTACAATCATGCGCTACAAACGCATTTAAAGCAATAAAAAGGTGATTATGGCTGTCAAACCTAAACCAAACGTTGTGCACTCAAATCTTTTGCTATATTTAGTTTATTTTGGCATCCGGATGATGATTCTAGCATGAAATTGCTTGGGCACCTGTTAATTTTTAAGATTTTGACACATTCAGCTCAAATGTACACAATTGCTGATTATGGCTGTCAAATCTAAACCAAACGTTGTGCACTCAAATATTTTGCTGTATTTAGTTTATTTTGGCATCCGGATGATGATTCTAGCATGAAATTGCTTGGGCACCTGTTAATTTTTAAGATTTTGACACATTCAGCTCAAATGTACAATCATGCGCTAAAAACGCATTTAAAGCAATAAAAAGGTGATTATGGCTGTCAAACCTAAACCAAACGTTGTGCACTCAAATCTTTTGCTGTATTTAGTTTATTTTGGCATCCGGATGATGATTCTTGCATGAAATTGCTTGGGCACCTGTTAATTTTTAAGATTTTGACACATTCAGCTCAAATGTACACAATTGCTGATTATGGCTGTCAAATCTAAACCAAACGTTGTGCACTCAAATCTTTTGCTGTATTTAGTTTATTTTGGCATCCGGATGATGATTCTAGCATGAAATTGCTTGGGCACCTGTTAATTTTTAAGATTTTGACACTGTAACGATTATCGGCCGGTTGTAACTTTTTGCAACCTCAGTTCCAAAGGAATTGAGCTCCTGTGGCCTGAACATACCACTGTGGGGGGTGGGGAGGACAAGAACATCCCCCACAAACAGCCACAAATGCTCTGATTGACACGCGCACGCGCACACACACACAAATCAGAACAGTAAAAGCCTTCTTAGAAACTTGACTTTCTTATTTTGCAACAGAACAATGAATTATGAAATGTTATGTTTGCCATTTGTGAAATGTTGACTCCATGAAATGTCATGAAAATGTTCCATTGCAGTGGCAGATTCTCCACTAAACTTTCATGTGTATGCACGTTTTAACAGTGTAAGCTAGGTAACATTTCATTTGAGGTATTCAATTGTACGTGTTGCATTGGTTGAATTCTGACCTTAGAATCTTAACACACATGGGATCCAGATTCAATCTGATTAGTCTACCAAAAATCTCCCCCAGCTGGTAACTTTCCACTGTGGTCTCAACCGGCCCCCCTGGTGTGGAGGCCGCCGCCTTCCCAATTTAAAAGCACGCTCCCTGCGTGCTGCTCTCTCTCTTCTCCGCTGCTCTTTGGCTCCCGCTTCTTCGCTGCTCCTTGGCTCCTTCCTGGTCTCCATCGGCGCGGCTGCCAGACAAAGGGCTAGCCCAGCTAGCTTAACCTCCAGCACACGGCAACGCACAGAAGCCATCGCGTGTAGCGACAGGCGCAGCGAAACACGCTGCTTTTAGTCCCTGCAAAGGCTCAACGGATGGTGCTTTTCCCAAGCACCGAGGCCTCAATCAAGAGGGCCTCTTCCCAGCCAGCAGGTTGACCCCGTGACGCTCAGTTGGCCAGCCGGACGACCTGTCTCTCCCTCTCCTGAACTGAACCTTCTTCATCCCTTCTTCAAACGGGCTTGGCGAGTCTCCATCCAGGGTCCTGCTTCTGAGACCAACCCCCTCTGTAAGTGCAACTTTGCAGGCCTTCGCCCTAGTACAAATTGGTGCAAACTAGGTTGATTGTGGGTCCCATGTTGGTTCGATTTAAGAAATCCATCACCTTGGCTAAGACCGTTTCTTCCTTTTTCTTCTTTTCTTCTCCTTTGATTATTTTTATTATTTTAGTCCTCGTTTCATTGCCTATCATAGTAGTTAGTTTTGCTTCTTTAAATTCTAAGTAGATTATCCCACCTAGGATAGAGAATAAACGTGCACAAAACTCAACCCCTGGTTTACTGTGTGTGTGTTTCAACAATTTATAGTGACCTCTAAGCTGAACAAAGAACTCACAAAATTGTAGTAAGGACACAACCTTCATTTTAATGACTGATTCAACGAGGTTCTCATCTGTTATCCTGATAAAATTATCAAAAAGAGATGTGGTGCTCCGCAGGCAAGCTCAACTTAATTTGAATATTAAGTTTGAGTCTCCTTCAATTAATGAGCCAATTGATTATTAATTTAATAATTAACAATTATTGATTTAATAATTAATTGGACCGATTTCCCTTACATAATGGTGCCCCTTTGGTGAGGCCAATTTATGTTACATATTTTGTGAAACACACACATGTAACAATCCAAAAACAGCTTAGTGCAGCCGTGTTCTTCTGGGAAAATTTCAGCTCGTTTCCATAGCAATCTAACTACAACTTTATGCCAGAGCCAATCCGCTGTATAAAAGCAGTGTATTTGAAGCGCTAAATAACAGTCTAACGACTAGTTATTGAGAAGAGAATGAATTTGTCGACTATGTGAATGTTACACACACAAAAGTGGAAGAGTAACGATCACATTTTTTCTATTGCATGCAAAACTTTTTAGGCCTGGGAATGTTTTTTCTAACTCGTCACGAATTCTGATTGGGTTAAAAATATATTCCAAACCTCACGTGGCGCAATCAGCTTAGCTACCTGATTACGTTACAAGCCTTTAGGCTGAGGAAATAGTCTAGTGCACGAAATTCTGCATTCAGACCACCATTTGAGTCACAGCACATTTCTCAAGGTGTTAAGTTGACTCCCTTTTGTCGGGTTTAGCGTAAAGCACATGGTGCTAAAACTGCTAGCCTTTTGTGTAAAACACACGTGTTAAGATCCGCCATCTTTGGAGGCGTATCCTTAACTCAACTGGGATTCAGGTAACCACCCCTTGAAACCAGTCGACCAATAAACTAATTTGAGGGGCGGGCCCAACGGCCAGACTTCCAAGTCGCTCCTCATTTGGCTGTGGCCTCCAAGAGAGGATCACGTCTCACCACGTGACCCCCCACTGAGAGCCCAGTCTCTGCCAAATTGTAGCACTGAATAACTAGTTATACAGTTCGCTTAAATTGTTGAAATTAGATTTCCATCTGATTAACACTAAAGTGTACTGTTTGCTTAATACTCATATTGCTACACGGCCAGCTGCCAAACTACAGCTAGTATAGTTGATTCCTGCTTTGTAGCAACTCACGTGTGAAGAGGGACACATCGCAGCCCCCTCCCCCCCGTGAGCCCACTGTCTGCCTTCTTCAACATCGCATTCAAAGCACTTTATAATTTAAATAATCAAGTTACCGTGATTTGAAACTAATCGAGGGATTTAAATTACTACTGTACCGTCCTAATCTATGATTCTTACTGGATTTAAGACAATTTAACATCACGTGTCTTCGCCACTCTTAAACGTTACATTATAATATTTTTCCTACTCCTGTTTCACCAAGTGTTAACACTGAGTTTAGGGTTAATATTTTTGTACGTTTTGCATTTTTTAATCTTCATTAATTCCGTCGTGTTTAATGAATTAACACCGTTTTACAGTAAGTAGTAGTTTTTCCCTTTCCCCTCGACGCGAGTCCTTACAGGATACTAGCATCGCGATATAAACCCATGGGAATTAAAACGTTTCCGTGGTTTCCGCTCCTTGATTTATTTAAATTATAATTATTAGTGTCTTCTTGATAATTCGGCGTCAGTGCCGCGCATAACAACACGCGCGATTATCCGTAAGGAGTGAATTTAACGTGTTTGACAGATTGACAGCTGGTGACATACGCACGCGCAACTTCCGGTGACGTGCCATTCATTGACAAAGTTTACGTTAGCTGCGTCTTGCTAACAACTTTGCTTGCCAAGTGCTACGATTTTAAAACTTGTGCAAGGTATTTAAACACTCGTTTTAAGACACATTCTGTGTCACTTACGAGCGACGGAGTTGTTTTGTCTATGCGGTAAAGTCATAAAACTTTATTGATCGAACAAAAGTACGACTCTACACTACACACAGGAGCCTCGTTGCGTTTAAACGCCGACGGCGTCCTCCTGTGGCTATTCACGGTACCGCAGTCGAGGAACTTTTGCTAACAGAATTAAAACGCTTGATAACTTTAATTATTGACTTACCAAAGAGTTTGTTGAAATAATTAACCACCATTTTCAAGTACTTAATTTTGTTTTAATTAAAAGCAACACTCAACCAGTAGTGTATAGCTTTTCTCGTTGTAGTAAAAGTGTTTACCTAATTTTTAGGCACTTTTGGAAACCTCTATTGAATTAAATGTAATTTTAATTTAATGTGACTGTCCTTAGTAGACTTTTGTTTCCTAAAACCTGTAACCTCAAACGTATGCTGTGGTTAATAGTAATTTAACAGACTAAATTGCTTAACACAATACTTTGTTGAGGGTCCTCAATTATTTAATGCATTGCCATTTAAAATAATTGGTAACATATTTGGATACCATCCTTTAATCTGTGCCTTAAGAATTTTGGTAAAACATTTTGAATCAACTAATTGGGCCCAAAAAGCCAATCTTTAAGCATTAAGCATTTCCAGCATTGTCTAATTGGCTAACAATTAGTCCTTCCAAATTGAGTAAAGTGAGCTTACGCATATCTTTGATATCATAACGCTACTTTTAACAATGGATGCTTTGGAAAATGCCCTTGCGACCGTGACTAACAATCTCATTCCAGGCTATGCCGATGCGACAGCCAGCGCTAGCGCAGAGATTCTTGACACCAACATTGCGCAACTCGTTTGCGACGCTCAACAAGGGTCGTTAACCCACGAAGATATGGCACAAATCCTCAGCCGACTAATGGTGAATTTAGTGGCTAGGTGGAAATTGAGTGACCATGAACTCGAACAAGTGAAAAGCGTTCTGACAGCAGAACAGCAAATTCACGCCCAAGTTAGCAGCAAGCTAACAGAGTTGGAAGCATGGTTGCATGAATCTGACCGCGTGAACTTGGGAAACCAAGTTACAAAATTGACACAGGAACTTAAAGTGAGTACACAAACTGCCCGCACGCATGAACAAAATTGGCATAATGCCACATCTGAAATTCGTGAGCTAAAAGAATGCATTGCAGAACTATCAAATCAGCACACTGAAGCCCATTGGATTGATCTCCAAACTGAGCGTGAATTTGACAAGTACTTGCTAGCTCTCGCGAATGATGAAATTGCGGAATTAACTCAAAAGATTAGACTTTTGAAAAATGAACGCATTGAAGGAAAAAGGCAGACGTTTCGTTTGAAATCTGAGTTGATGGCAATGGAAGAAAAACTCAGGCGATTGCAGCATCCATCCTTCAACACTGGCCGAGATGACGAGTCATCCCAGGCTGAATCGAAATTGCAGCAAGTCCCACAAGGTAACAACAAGTGTCCATTGACACCGTCCCAAACCACTGCTTTGGAGGTCCCCGTTCAGGACCTGTCTCAGGTGAACTCTCCTTTGCATTTTGATCCACTTGTGGTGCACGCACCTGTTCCTTTTTCAGACGCTGCCACGTTGTCTGATGTGCTGCAGACTTCCTCTGCAAATCTTGGACCTGTTTCTCAGCCACCTGTGCCACTTCCGGTTCCTACTCGCTCCATGGCAAGCACGCCTCCAAGTGCTGCTCAACACACACAGGGGCCCCCTCCCTCTGCAGTGTCACTGAGAGGAGCAAGCTCACCTGTCTCTGTGCTTCCACCAAGAAGCACACTTCTTGTTTCGGCACCCCCGCTAGGCGCCACGCCTTCTTGTGCGTCTCCAGTTGCTGCCAACCTTACTTCTCCTGCTCAACAAGCAGATGCTTCTTCACCTCATCATGTGGCGCAACCAGGCATGTCTACAAAAGAGTTAGACACGATTACCAAGCACATTCAGAAATTTCAGCCAAAACAAGATTGCTCTGATAATACTTCTGTGTACCTCAAAGACCTTGATTTTCATTTGAGGAGATTCCCACAGGCAACAACGGAAGACAAGATTTACCTCATGAAATTGACGTCAACTCGAGAAGTAAGTGATTGGATCGACCGCCAGCCGATCCACATCTTGAATGATTATCGAGCACTGTGTCACGCATTGTCTCGTGAATTTGATGGTCCAGTATCAGCAATGAGCTTTCTTGCTGCCTGGTCAGTAAAACAAGGCCGAAAGGAATCACCCAGCCTGTATTATAGTCGCCTGCGCAAGGCATACTTTGGGCATCGTAATGAACCCAACATGGAAGAACAGGTAGAATTCAAAACACTCTTTCTGAACAACCTCCACCCAAACACAAGCCGCCTCTTGGGTGTGACAACTTGTCCTCGCACGCTAAGTAGCCTAGAGCTACGTGAACTTGCATCCAAGGCCTTTGTGTTTTTACGCGAAAACGCTGCTAAAGCAGTGGAATCCTCTGTTTACCATGTTGCAGGTGGTTCAGACGAGGTCGAACGACAGTCCGAATCACAGCAAAGCGACGATGACATCGCCGCTTCCCCATCAAATCCTGCACAACGGCCTCAAAATGGTTCTCATCAGAAGCACCAGTACAGCCGCAGTGCACCTGCGCGGTTGAGTCATAGCTCCAGCCGTGGTTGTGAACGGGAGAAACCCTTTGCGAAAACAAAACCTCGCAAAAAGAAACCTCCCCGCACAAATAGTCCTCAGGAGCCCCCATCCACGTCAGGTGACTCCTCAATTGACAGCAACATCTGGACAAAAGTTCTTGATGGGCTGCGCAAATTGTCCAACGACAGTCAGCCGACAGCCATCAATGAGCCAGAGGTGTCGGACAACACCGTTCTTTCAGTCCAACTGGATCCAGCACCTTCTTTGCCTTCTGCCAGTGCACCTGTTACCTGTCACGTTTCAGTTTGTTTGGGTTTTAGTTTTAGTTTGGTGAGTGTTGGTTGTTGGTGTTCCGGTCTTCTTCCCCAGTCTCGTTATGTTAACCTTGTCCACCTGCTTGTGTCTTCCCTTCCTGATGTGTAGTGCTGATTGGTTCCCCCTCCCTGCTGTGTCTCCCAGGTGTGTCCGGTTATTGTCATTAGTGTTGGTATAAGGGAGTGGTGTTTGTCTCACGCGGGTGTGGGAGCATTGTTTGCTGAATGTTTGCTGCTGGAATGTCTGCAGGGTGCTTGTCTACATGTTCCCATATCCCATATCTTCAAATTAATTTTTTAGCCAAAAACGTCTTATTTTAAATTCAGGTCTTGGGCTCTTTTGAGAAGTGATCAATCTTAGAAGGCTCTTATCAAAGGTTTAAATATTTATGTTTGATTTCCCTTTTCCTATTTCATTCTATATTTTATTAAATTTTAATTTTTATTGTATTTGTGATTTTTGTGAATTATAATTGTGTCTCGCGTCTGGCGAGCGCTCAATAAAGGATTTAAAAACCGATTGTGAATTATTTTGTTTATTTGTTTATTTGTTTATTTCTATTTTTGTTTTATTTCTTTCGGACGTTTAATAAGTCCAGGTCGTTTTATAAGACCCTATTATTTTCCCTCGAGACGGACAGCAGCAACGGACGTCTGGAAAGAGGTAAGTGCATTCTAATAACATCTAATGAATGTTTCCATTTGTATTAATAAAGTCAAATACTCCTGCTTGATATGAAACAAGTCCGTATGATCCTAACAAGGATTATTAAATGACTAGGTCAATAACAAATGCAAACAACTCAGAGAAGTGGAGCTGCCAAGTAAGTGAGGTGTTCAGTCTATTATTCCTGGGTTCTGTGTGGTTGCTCATTCAGGATTGATAGGTGGATGAAAGCGGATTGGCCTCATGATAAGAAGACAGTGAACAAACCTAGGTGAGTCCACTTTGATATATCGGCTTAACTAATTCCCGTCTCCTCACGCTGACGCCTTAGAGCCGGTGAGGGAAAAGGGGAATTACTGACCCTTTGATTGGAGAGTCGATCAGGACATATTTCCCGATTTAAGTCCTGCGGGTAAGCGGAAGTTGACATGTGGCGCCCATACGTGGGGCTCGATTGACTCATTTTTGTCAAAATCGGGGTCGATCGAAGCCCGAACAGGAACCCGAGTGAGCGCGACTTTGAGCTGGGGGCACCGTGCTTGGAGTTGACGGCGAACTCGCTGATAAATTGTCATGTCAGACGACCCTGAGCTAACACAAAATTAGTCTCTTTGATGAAAATGTTTCATGGAAAAGAACTGCTTTAATTGTGAAAATCTAGTGTGATTTTTGAATTGAAGTTGATTGTACTATTTTGTGTTAAAGGAACGGTGACTGGCCCCCCCCAGGAGACTTACACTCAAACAGAGGCTGAGTGTGAGAGAGCCATTACAAGTGAATGGGCTTTTACAGCGACCTGCTGCTTTGGTCGGCTGTGAAGGTACTGATAGTGTACCTGGTAGAGCGCGCTGCGCCGCGCATTCCTGAGGGAGGGGCTGAGTCAAGGGGTGGTTCAAGCCCGCCCACAAAGAGGAGGAGGGCTTGAACAGTTAGAGTTAATGGTGGAGAGCTGCTCGGGGAGAAGGAGTCTCCTTTAGTAGTGTGATGATAAACTATGGTCTACGGTATTTAGGCCTTCCATATTGGGTGCGGTTGCCCATGTTATTGGTTTGTCATCTCAGGTATCCATTTGTAGCAAAACTACCATACTCTTTGCTTAGTTATTGCGGGGTGCCTGAAAATATTTATAGTCCCTTCTCTTGGATAGCGGACTCAGTGTCAGAGGCTGACGCTGCAAACCTAACCCTGATTCCCTGTCTCTTGCCTTTTCTCCTGGAGTTTTTGAAAAAAATTTAAGTTTTCGGTTCTGACAGGAGTGTCCATTGGCACAAGAAGAAAGTCGTCGAGAACCAAGGAGAAAAGGTAGGAGTTTCCACTAGACTAATGTTCTAGTGGAAGCAGCCTTTTTCGGTTCTGACAGGAGTGTCCATTGGCACAAGAAGAAAGTGTCGAGAACCGAGGAGAAGAGGTAGGAGTTTCCACTAGACTAATGTTCTAGTGGAAGCAGCCTTTTTCGGTTCTGACAGGAGTGTCCATTGGCACAAGAAGATAGCCAGATCCCGGAAAAGGGAAGCGGAGAGGATTACAACCGATTTGGAAGGACAATACACCCCACCGTTTAAGAGAGGACATCCGCCTACGAGTTAAGGTAGGAAACCCGAACGCGGTAGTCCCAATAAAAGTAGAGGCAACGTACACGAGTACGGAGCTGAGTGACCAGGAGCTATAGTACGTCCCTGAAACCCAAAGCGCACGGGTAGGCTTCGGAAATAGATAGCTCCACTCCTACAATAAGAAAGCAAAGCGAGCTATAAAACACGCTAGTGAAGTAATGGAAAAATTGGCAGGGAAGGATGGAGGGGAAAAGCCTCCCAGCCCTACGGAGAGGGGAGCAGGATTAAAGCCTGAATTCCGTCCTCTAAAACAAGTGGATATACCGGTAGTGGTTATGCTACTGGGTGAAGGTGTGGATCGATGGCCACCAGGAGCCAGAAGGCACCTGGAGATAAACAACCCTTCGATCCGTCCGACAGACCTCTCAGTCGAGGTGGAAAGGGCGGTGAAGGAAACGGGAATGTTCGTGAGCGAATTTCCCGAAATAATGGGCATAGCAACAGTAGTGGTAAACCACCCCCAAGAGGGATGCACCTCTGGGACGGTGGGCCTTTGGGTCCACTGGTGGTCTGTGTTGTTGGATGTGTATAATGTGATGGAAGTGGTTAGTACCGGAGTCCAGTGGGACCCGACGATAAGATCCCTTGCCGAGAAAATGCACATAAGGGTGGAATTGGCAAATCCCAAGGGGACTGAAGCTTTAAGCCTCAACCTTTGGGAACAACCGGAGTTGAAAGAGCTCCAGATGGCGAGGAAGCGGTTTGCTGAAGCCGCTAGTGAAGAGGGCTTTTATGATACGGGCTCAGGTGTCCCAGTAGAGGAGGACGCAGGAGCATCGGAGAATGAAAGCTCAGGAATAACTGTAAGAATGACTCCCCTGATAAGAACGGCGCCCCTGGGGGGGCTGCCGGAGGAAACCAAAAAGGTTTCAATCAGGAATGGAGTGATATTGTGTCACTATGTGGGAAGCCCCTGGCGAATACAGGGGGATGCTATAGTGATAATTACAGATAGATCACTAAAACCACATAGTAAAGCGCTTAGGAACATTTTAAGGCAGGAAGCAGGACAAGAATATGAATCAGAGGTTAAACAGGAATTACAGAAAAATTATCAGCGGCCAATAATAGCGAAATTTTAACCCGTACTAGGCAGATGGATCGTGAACGACGCCAGCTCCAGCAATCGATAACCGGAGAACTCAGGGACTCGCCCCAGTCCCCATCCCCAGTTAAAACAACTCCCGTGCCTTCCCCGGTGAGTGGAGGGATGTCAGGAGCTGCCCGGGTGGTAGAGGATGAAGAGCGAGCGGGACCGAGCAGACAAACCCCGAAGGGGAAAAACAAAGCCCCAAGGGGAACGGTGACCTTTAGCCCCGTCACGTCTACCCCTGGAACAGCACGGGACCCCTTTCCGGGACGACCCCCCATGATACCGGTGCCCCTGCCAGAAGATGGGAGCGAAGAGGAGGACGGTGGAGAGCAAGCTCCTGTTCCGACCGCGATTGGCGCTAATCCCGCTGATGAAGACCGAGACTCAACCTCGTCAGAAGATGACCCGGCCAACCCCGGCCAGAACCCAAAAATAGTTACAAGACCAGTGAATAGAAGAAAGAAAAATCCTCAACCTACGTTTTATGTGTACCGGTCCTCAGAAAGGATAGCTAGGGATGTTAGCCTGGGATGGATCGAGACAAAGGATGGGCGAAAAGCGTACATACCCGAGGCAGGGCAAGTAAATCGCCCTTATCCACCGGCCTGGCTCAGTAAGCTAGATAGTAAAATGCCTCTAACTATGCGAATAACTTATCGCGAGGCTGTTAACATTTTACAGGCTTCGCCATATACCACATTACTTGCTCATCAAGACCTGACTAAGAATTTCAGGGATGGTTACGTGGCGGTGGCACATGATTTTATGTTAAGACGGCTCAAAAAAGCAATAAATGATAAAGCAAAATGTGAGCTGAGAGCCGACGATGACCTGAATTCAGATTCAGATAATGATGGAGCAGCGGTTACTTTAACGGTACCAGCTGCCCCAAGAGCCTCCTTGAACCAGCAGTCCCAATATATGACACAACTGGGATCAACTACAATAGTACCGCATTTAATAAATCAGCCACACGACATAGAGGGTGAGGTGCAGCAGTTTAAGACCTTAAAAGAGTTGGTTCGCCAAAAAGGTAGGCTAGAATCAGCTAAAGAGTATTTAGTTGAGACATGGCCCATGATTAGGGACGCGCCAGGAGGAGATGGCGCGAAGAAGCTATGGCTTCAATACATCATCTCTAGCCCCGTCGGACCAAACGAAACACCACAACAGGTCTATGAAAGATGGGTGGATGGCGAAGATGAAGATGAAGATGCCCATATTAACAGAGCTAGGGAGCAACTCAAAAGGGACGTTTCACTGCTAAACGTGTGGCACAAAATTAAAGAAGTTATATCGCCAAATAGGTATATCAAAGTGCTGCGGATGATTGTTAAGGACAAAGGGAACGAAGCTGTCTTTGTGAAAATGGCTCCAAATAGCACGACGCTGAAAATTGAAGCCTCCGTTAAGAAGTGGGATCGCCTGAATAAGCATAACGCTGAGAAGAGGAGAACCGGACCAATCGCTAGTCGCACCCGAGGGAATGAACAGCAAGTCCAGCAGGGAGCTCAGCGACCAGTTCAGACTGTCCCCTATGTGAGACCTCAGCAACAGAGAATGAGTGGAAATCAGAGACCGGCCACTCAGCCAGGACAGCAGACGAGGCCCCAACCAAGACAACAGCCAGCAGCGCGAAGACCAGGTCCGGCATACATGCCCAAAGAAGAATTTGACAAACTGAACCCAGAAGAAAGGAAGGCCTTCCTCGAGGCTCGCAAGGCTGCAGCCTCCGGGGGGCCTGGCAAATAATGGAGACAAAGGCACGGGTCACCCTGGAAGGGGTTTACAGAATAGGGGATAACCTATATGCTAAGGTGGAGGGAGTGCCCTATTTAGTAGACACAGGGGCCGAGGTGTCCATGACCCGAAAAGCCTTAAAACAAATTGGACACCTGCAAGTAATGGTAGCTGATGGTTCGATAGCTAAAATGCCGGTAGGAATGTGGAAGGGAATTGTGTGGGTATTGGGACCGCACAAATTGGTGACATTAAAAGATGCAGAAGAAATGGAAAAGCCTAAAAATCAAAAGCAAGTTGCAAAAAAGAGATGGGAAAAACTAAAACCGAAATTAGTGAGAGTAGGCCCTACAAAAATAATACCTGACCAAGAGTGGTATAAATCAGTAGATGTACCTGCCGTAAAAGCCCAACAAATCCAAGAAAGTGTGTTAACACTGGAAGGGAAAAAGAGATTAGGTGAAATCCTAGACAAGGCCGCTATCGCACATTTTAAAAATGATTGCGGTGATTTAGGAGCAAAATACATGCATACTATAAGTGGGGGAGTACATCCGCCCGTAAGGCAATATCCCCTCAACCCCGGAGCAGTTGCCGAAATGGAGGTAATTGTAAAAGAATTATTAGCACTTGGTATTATTCGTGAAGAGCTAAACCCGATTACCAATAGCCCAATTCAAGCTGTTAAAAAGCCTGAAGCGGTAGGAGGGGGTTGGAGGCCGGTCATTAACTTTAAAGCTCTAAACCGCCGTACGGTGGCTAACCGAGCGAGCCTCATAAACCCCCAGGCGTCTTTAAAAACATTAAGAGTAAAAAAGTATAAATCATGTATTGACCTTGCAAATGGATTCTTTTCCCTGAGAATTGCCAAAGCATCGCAAGGGAAAACAGCGTTTACGCATAAAGGAAAAGCATACGTTTGGCAGCGCTTGCCGCAGGGATATAAAAATTCCCCGAACGTATTTCAATCAGTTGTCTTGCATGTTTTGGAAGGTCTCCCAGTCACAGTATACATTGATGATGTGTTCATTGCTAGTGACACGGAGGAGGAACATTTGGAAACTTTGCAGGCCGTAATCGAGCGAGTGACGGCGGCAGGATTGAAGCTAAATCTTAAGAAGTGTCAGCTTGCCAGATTTCAGGTAGATTACTTGGGATTCCAAGTGTCTGAAGACTTGGGGCTGTCGCAAGCGTATCGAGGAAAAATAGAACAAATTTTGCCGCCAACGTCCGAGAACGAACTACAGAAAATATTAGGATTGTGTAATTATGTTCGAGATCATGTTCCGTTTTATCAGAAATTTGCGAGACCCCTTTATGCCCGATTGCGTAAAGATCCTAACGAAAAGAAAACAAAAGATTGGCCGTGGTCGGCTAAAGACCAAGAAAATTTAGAAGGGCTCAAAAACGCAGTAAAAAATGCTATACGCCTCGAACCGAGAAGCTTGGAAGTTAGGCTAGTTGCTGAGATTCAATGTGATGAAGATAATGCAATGGTAAGTGTTAGTAATGAAGGTGCCGGCTTAGTGACACTGTGGACTTATACTATAAATAATGTTGAGAAAAAGTTTCCCCAGGAGGAGAGAGAATTAGCGGTTCTTGCTAAATATTGGGGAACATTAAAAGACTTAGCCCAGGGACAAGGCATAAAAGTTATTACGCAGAGTCAAGTACATCGCTACCTGCGTAAAGACACACTAGAAAGTACTAAAGCGACTAATGTGAGATGGGGAAGGTGGGAAGATATCCTGCTAGACCCTGATTTAGAGATAGGACCAGCAAAATCCATATCTAAAAAACAGGCGAAAACTGTAAATAGTGAGGAGAAATCATATGAATGGGTTCTATACACAGATGGATCCAAAAAGGGTGAAGACCAGTATGCCCACTGGGGCTTCATCCTGAAACACAATGGTAAAGAGATATGCCGCCGAAAAGGTCAGACTCCTGGTAGTGCCCAAGCAGGAGAGGCTACAGCGGTGTTAGAAGGATTGTTAGAGGCCATAAGATTACACGTGAGTCGAGTAAGACTTATAACCGATAGTCACTATTGTGCTCAGGCGCTCAAAGAAGACTTATCCATTTGGGAAGAAAATGGGTTTGAAGGAGCGAGGAGTAAAGAAATTGCTCATGCTGAGTTGTGGAAGAAAATAGCCGAGTTAAGGTTGAATATGACTATCGATGTTGTTCACCAGAAAGCCCACGTCAAGGAGGGGGCTCACTGGAGAGGAAATGATGAAATAGATAAATACGTCCAAGAGAGAAGATTGGTAATTGTAGGAGCAGAAAAATGGGACAATACTCCCAAAGGAGGAAAAGTGGTCCCAAATGAGTTTGTGTGTGAGGTGACTAAGGCCGTACATGAAGCGCTAGGCCATGGAGGTGCCTTGCCCACAAAAAGGGAGCTGGAAAAACTGGAACTTTGGATCCCAGAAAAGAAAATCCGTTCAGTTATACGAAATTGCGAGTTGTGTAATAAGTATAATGCAGGACGCCGAGGACAGCGAGTGGACGGATTGACGATTAAAAGCACTGTCCCATGGGCATCAGTTTGCATGGACGTAGCAGGCCCCATGGGAGTAAGCGGCACTAAAGGTGAGAAATATCTTATTGTGCTTGTTGATTCGATGTCAGGACATTTTGGTTTAAAAGCTGTACGTAATGCGAATGCTAATAGCGTGCTGAAAACACTAGAAGAGGGTTGTATGTGGTTAGGCATACCGAGAGAATTAAGAACTGACAATGGAACTCATTTCAAAAACGCTACAATAGACAGGTGGTGTCAAAAGTGGGGAATAATAAGGACTTATTCGCCGCCTTACACCCCTCAAGCTAACGGCGTGGCTGAAAGGACCATTGGTCTAGTTAAAAGTTGGCTTGGGAAAAATGCTAATGGAAAAGAATGGAGTGAGAAATTGGTGGAGTTGGTCAAGGATCTGAATGGGAGGAGCAGAGCAGATAGACCTTCCCCTTCAGAGGAATTGAACCAGCGCCCCTTTGTCGCTCCTGAGGTAGGACGGATGCAAAGCACACAACACCCTCAAAAGGGAAAGTGTCCATTTCAGGTAGGACAGAGAGTGTGGATAAAATCTCATGGTCCTTTTGATAGTCAGGCAGTGAAAGCGAAATGTGACCAATTTGACATCGTTGAAGAAATTTTAGACAGAAATACAGTGCGATTGAAAAAGAAGGGACTCCAAGGGGTAGAGCAGCTAAAACCGATACCAGTTAATTCAGCCTGAAGCTAAGGAGTAAGACAAATAATTAAAAGATGGAACAAGCCCCTCCGCCCTTTGTCAAGCTCGTCATGGTGAAGGGAGCTGTCATCGTGCGGAGGACGGAGAAAGTGGTAATGGTCGGTAAGGCATTTAATCTTTGGATGAATGCAGTGAGAGGATATATTAGTAATAGAGTGGAAGATTTTAGTTGGCAACCGGCTGTCTCGACCTGTGCAATTTGCAGTGGAAACGAGGAGTCGAAGGAACAGTGGAGCGTAGCAGACAAGGACTGGCTAGATGGCCTTAAGCCGGACTTGAGTGAGGTAGGCACGGCTAAGGTGCTTGAAATACAGGTGTGTGGATACTGTAGAATAAAAAGCCTACCTAGAATAAAAGCATATGCTCAGTGGGATTTAGCCCCGCAAGAGAATACAGAGGCACAGCATTGTGAATGTTTGTGGGACGGAGAGAGCATACAGTATTGCCTACATTGTAGGATGAGAATGGGAAAAGGTTCACTAGTGAGAGCAGGGGAGGCCGAAGGGTGGCAGTTAACTGGAGCAGAAACCCCGATAATGTCGCTAAGTTCCGATTTGCTGACCTATTGGCCGATGGAAATAAACGAAAGGACGTGCGACCCGAGGTTCCAGGCACTGCTCTACAATAACTGGCCGCCAAAGGGAGGTAAGTATGGTTCGGCTCCGCTGATTGTTGGTTCGGAAGCGATGCCAACTTTGATTCACGTTGAGCCTATGTTTACGTGGGAATCAAGGACACCCTGGGCCACACTAATCAGTGTTGCATTGGCCCGAGGGGATATTCCGATGGAAACGTTACCTGATGTCCCGCAAGAAAGAGCAGTGAATATTATCGCTTTGTGTGGCAGTCATATAGTAAAGGAGACTACATTGAACAGAATGGAGTATAAAGCTAAAACAGTAGTAGTAAAAATGAGTCCAGCGATGCCGCAGCGATGGGTTCCGGGGGACCCGATATACTGGATGAAAGTAAAAGTAATGATGGCCATGAAACCCTATGAGGGAATATACTCATTGGGGATGGCAGTGTCGATGAGTACAGAGGAGGAAGCCAAACGGTTACACCCCAACTGTACTTTTTATGGAGATTATATTGGTGTTAGGCCGACAAGAAGGTGTAGTGATGAGAGTGGAGATGAAGAAGTAAAGCCTAGAGGTAATGAGAAGTTGATGGCATTAGCTCAGGTGGCCACAGGAGAGTTAGAGAAATTTAATGCGAGTTCGTTAGGAGAGGATGAATACAAGGCACCCAGGTCGGAAGAAAAGTTTGACCTTAGGGGTCGCCCGAAGAAGAGATGGGGGCTTGGATGTCCCTATCCGGGTTGTGACGGTGATGGAAATTTGTCAGGCTACCGCAAAAGGCATTGGTCTTTGCGTGGGTGCCCTAAATTTTATGAGGCAAACCCATGGCAGTATAGCGATAAGCCTAAGTGGAAAAAATTGGCAGAAATGTGTAGAAAAGCCCCCCATTCCGTTCTTCCTCAACAGGAGCAACCGGAAAAGGGAGTTGTACCGGAAACTCCAGCCGCAGGGTCGGAGGCGGAGTGGAGGGAAAAGCCAGAGATGGGTGAGAGCCCCTCCTCTAATGAGGAGGAGCCAGAAGGTAAAGGGTACGAAGGCGAGGCGAGCGAAGATAGCGAGGCTGATGTGGTAAGAGAACACAAGGTCCTTAAGGTAGTCCTGTCACGCTTTTGGAACAGGCACCAGGACCCACAGCCCTCTACATCCGCTGAAAAGTAGCAACAAGAAGGAGATGGAGGACGAGATTGCTGAGCTAAAGACTCGAGTAACCAGGTTAGAAACAAGTAGAGAATTATCAGATAATTTCTTAAGAGCATTAATACCGCCCCTACACAATCTTTTTATAGATCTTGGGCAATTTAGACCATATTGGTTGTCTTTAATTGAGCATTTTCAGAAAAGTACCGCTGAGCATAAAGAAATGAGGGAAATAATTAGGAAATTGGAAAAAAGAATCGAGGAAGCTGAGGCCAAAATACAGAGGTCCAACCAGACCCCTGTGAATCTCGTACAACAGGAGTTACCAGGACCCTCAACGGCCCTGTTGTTTGACTACCAAGAATTTCGACGGAATCAAATGCAAGAAAGATTGGCTGAACTGAGGGCCAAACGTGATGAAGATAAGTAGTCAAAATGACCAAAAAGTGTGGGGGTAATTGAGTATTAATTAAGTTAGAACCCCCCTTGTTTAAAATTAAATGAATTTGGCTCAGTGGAATGTAGAAACAATTTAAATAAAAATAAGATAACTGTGTGATGAAGGCCAACCCCCAAGGAAAAGAGGGAGGAGCCAATGAGATTTCAAAACTTAGCAGTCCACAAAAGACAAGACCAACAGAAGGAAGCATGAAACGAAGCTACGAAGACGCGATGGAAGAAGAGAAAGATTTTAGTGGCAGCGGGGGCAAGTTAGTAATACCTGGGAAACTTTGTTCAGCCGAGGCGAGAGAACGATTCGAGCGCCGAGGTTGGAGTCCTCCTGGATACGAAACCCCGATTTATGACATACCCCGACCTGCGACCCTAAACTTGCCTCACCCCCTGACTTTAGAGGTAGGTGAAGGACCGCACGTCTATTTTAATGAAGGAACAATTACACGCCAGCCAAAGCCCCCGAGGTCAGAAAACCACTATGAGACTCCAGTAAATGAAGACCCACAGGACACAGTTCATGAACAACCTGAAGCTGAAAGAATTTACATGAACGTTCGTGTCAACCGTCGAAGACAACGCTGGGGGTATGGAAGGATTTGGCTGACTACCATACTTTGCTTAGTAGTAATATCCTTGATATATTGTTTGTTGGGGTTGCGAGCGTGGAGAAGACGAAGGTTCAGCTTCGATAGCATGGCCCCAATTAATCCCATCGACCTGGTAGAGATACGGCATGGCACCACTAAAATAACCAACCAAACGTGCTGGAAAGTGGAGGTGATGCATGTCTGTGAAGAATGGAAGAGGAGGAAGGGACCGAATAGGGAAGCCTGCGGTGCCGGAGCGGAAAATCCCTGTGAGAAAGGATGGAGGGAAGAGAGAACCACCCTCGTGAATTCCTACCTCCGCCACACCTTCAACGACACGTATTACAATGAATCCATGAAGATTTTGAGAAGAAGCACAACGTACCCTGTAAAATCAAAGATTGAGTGTAAAGTCCGAGTTGTTCGACGGATTGATAGCACAGCAAACGACTCTATGGTCAATATTACCCTGTTATGCTTGAGGAAGCTAGAGCAAAGAATTGTCAGAAATATTTGGATCCAGATTGGAGAAGAAGATCCTGCTTGGTTCTTCAACGAATACTGTGCAGGATTGCCAGATGCATCAGGAGGATACTGGTTGAAGACTGACCCTGATGCCCCTGATTTCACCTACCCGGCGGTCCCACGAAATGACACTTGTACCGAACTTCGGCCGGCATGGGAACCATGTTGGAGCTGTTTAACCTTTCGGTGCAAGGGACCAGGGACCAACGG
Source organism: Festucalex cinctus (assembly GCF_051991245.1). NCBI lineage: Eukaryota > Metazoa > Chordata > Actinopteri > Syngnathiformes > Syngnathidae > Festucalex > Festucalex cinctus. Next base: position 21,824,545 of record NC_135427.1, read on the forward strand.
GACCACCGCTTACCTGCCAGGTACTCCTACTCCAGCATCGGGTAAGTTATCTAAAGCTTTTAGACTACGTGGGTTTGGAAAATTTAGAAAGCCGAGGGCGATTAAAGTTATTAAACGAGCAATAACTTATCAATTGGGTGCTCCTACTCTGCCATCAGAGGAGCCACCCTCACCACTCCACCACGCCAATAGAATACGCCGGACGATTTATGCCTCACCTAAATTTCTTGGGATGCAAGGGTCTGTGAGGCCCCCACCAATAACAGTAATAAAGAAACGGCCAGGATGCAGGGTTAGGTTAAGAAAGGCCCAGTCGTATAATGATAGCCATTGTGATTGGAATATGATGAAGTTTTGTCCCGAGCCCTACCACATGTTTTGCTATGCGGATGGGGGTGGTAGATTTACCCTCCCTAATGGAGGGCTTGTGGGTGATGCAAGTAACCTCCTAGCTCCCCTTTTTGGGATAAGGATTGGAAAGGTATTGTGTGAAAAGAAGATAGAAGTAAAACACGAAGAGTGGTTAAATAACTCCTTTCCATGGATATGGAAAAGGGGTACGTATGTGTTGGAATCAACCTTTAACAAGACCGTGAAAATAACTGTATTGAATATAAGGCGGGTACAAATGTGGGCTCAACGTATTCCTACGCCGGATGATTTACATAATGTTCCGAAGGGTGATTTTGATAAAATTGATCAATGTGTAGCACTAAGAATGTTTGACAGATTGCATAGGAAGGAATGGGTAAGTGGTAATTCACCGCGATGCCCCTTGGTGGAAATGGGAACGCCACCTTTTACTCGTTGGATTTATAACTGTACAGGGTTAAAAACAAACTTAACGATTAAAGGGGTCCTGCAAGCTTGGAAAGAAAAACATACGAGAGATGAGAGTAAGACGTGGTGGGGGCTCAATAAAAATGAAATGGTTAAGGATGTAATACCTTGCTTAGGAAAGTCGGACAATTATTGGGTTAAATACCAATATATGGCGACGGTGTATTCTAAGGAGAACGACATTTGGCCTGACATTGAAAGACCAGCCTTATACGCTAATCCAAGGCCATGGGAAATGGTGTGTAAAGGAGGTAATGCCGTGGAAAATTTTAAAAACTGTACAATTGTATTGGCACGTGTACCTTGTTACAAAGTTCAGTCCCGGTTTAAGAATTTTTGTAATCAACGTTATCGCGATAAGGATTATGCCAACATCGAGGGAGCGGTATGGATTAAAGATAATAGTAATAGATGGATTCGGAGCCAGGCGGCAGGAAGAGATTACTGCGCGCGATGGGACAATGATAAGGACTTGTCTAAAATGGTAGGACTTAAAATTATCCCCAAGCCTCCTGACTCTATTATGCAAATTTTAGAAGGTCACGCATTTAGGAAGACCCTTTGTGAAGGAAATATAGTTACAGGGTTTGATTGGTTGGGATTTAATAAAATTTATGGCCCTGGCACATGCCACGAACCTGCTGAAAGATGGCTGCATTGTGGACACAGTAACGAATATATTTATAAAGGGGAACATGTATGTACATGGTATGAGAGAATGGGATTGGCAATAAAAAGTGTAGTAAAAACTGTGGCCACAACAGCCGTTGAAGTTGTAGAAGATGTGGCGGAGACGGCGATTACTGGGATGCGAACCGGGCTATATAATTTAGTACAAGAAGTGGGACTTTGGTTCCTGCTAGGTTTAGGGATTGTTCTATCAGCGGTGATAGCTTTTGTAATTGTCAAAAGAGGAACTTTGTCGTTATTTCCTCACCGAAATCATAAAGAGAAAACCTTACCAAATAAGGTAAAAGCTCAGCTATTGGCCAAAGAGCTGCAGGCAAATTGGGGAGGGGCGACAAAGAGGAAGTTACTGAGCATTGAGGAAGGGCGGCAGAAAGGGGCGGGATCGACCCAACTATAAATACAACGCCCCAGCCCCGACTTCCTCACTTCTCACTGAAATCTTTTGGCGGAACAGTAAAACTACAATTGACCATGGCATGCAGTTCGGTTAATGGTACTATAGGGAGACCAGGCGCCCTTCAAAATGTAAGTAATGAAGTTGAGTATTGGATAATTTTCATAATATGGCTTCTTTATTGTTGTACTAGACAATGGGACATTTGGCAGCTAACTCGACCCATTATTTTGATAATAGCTGTTGTCAAGGTATTGGTGTTGCGCTTTGTGTTTTGTACATACACACTGGGACTGGGATGCTTCATTGTGTATATGCATGGCCGAATTAGAATAGATTATAAAACTCCAAGAGGGGTAGCTGAAACTTTCCTCTTGGTTTGCTGGATTTGTTTGGATATAACCTCTATCAAGATTTTTGAGGTTTTATATGGAGCAGTTGTATTAGAAGGTGTATTGGCCATTGCAATGGCTCTCTACATCATGAATATGGTGGTTCGCCTTCAAAAGAACCCTGTGGCTACGGGCAGCGGGGTCTGGGTGTGGCGAACAGCTAAACTAATATTATGGGGAATGGTTTGGGGAATAATTTCAATTCTCCTTTGGTTGCGCCTGGTCGACCAATTGGTTTTAGTGATTTGGTTTTTTACCTATGCAGCTATCTTTACTCTCCCGCCAAAAGGTTCCGCTACTCGGAGAGCGACCACATCCTCGCTCTACCGTAGTAGAGGTGTTCCGCATTCGCTCGATGGAGCAGGTGCGGATGTCGACTTAGATCGAGATCAAAATGTGTATACGGGGAGCCGCGATGTTTTAGGCTCCCCTCAGGTCTAAGAAGATTGTATATACCAAGGGCCGCGATATTTTAGGCTCCTCTCAGTTTTAAGAATTGCCGAATTGTGTTTGTGTGTTTGACAGGATAACCAGGATGAGCCGCGGTGTGTCTTCTGTGGAAGCGATCTCCTCACGTCCGCATGGGTGGTGGGGGACGCTTACTACGGGCACTGCTGCTATCCTTTGCCCGCGGATGATGAGAGTAGAGAAATGTGGCTCATCCCTGACGGGCTTTTTCTAAATTTCGTTTTTGATCTCTTCACTGATATCCACTGCGGTTCCTGGGTGTGGCCTGGCTTTGCTGACCTCGCGAGCTCAAGTAAGTTGGAAGGTTTGGTTCAAAGTAACATGAAGAAAATACGTTATTTCGTTAACAATGGGGGTGAACTCATCGGGAGAACTTTCCCTTTGATGCGTATGATATGGCGCCTGCCTGACGGTACTCAACGCCTAACTTTCAACACGCCGGCTGGCTTCTGTGTAGCCGCCACTCCTTTGAGACAGGTCAAAACTGATCGGGACGAGGGGCCCTACGCGCCTGTAACGCCCTCCTCGCCCGTCCTGGACCGGGTAGACGAGCCTGGGGAACCCAGTGCCGCCCGTCAGGACGTCCCAGTCGGTAAGGTTATGCCACTGGTGAAGCTTGTAACTACCTCTCCGAAGGTTACATCATCTGGTGATGACCCGGAGGGTGTGCCAGGCGAGGATGGGGGTGGAACGGGGTCGTCTCCTTCCCTGATTGTAGGTGAGATGGGCCTGTGGTCTCCTCTTGCTGATCCTCCGTCGGACTCCTTGCCTTCTGAATCCCCGGTGTCTCCGTTTCCGGATGACATAGGGGGGTTGGATGAAGTCGATTGGTTGGAGCTGAATGACGGGCTTGTGCGGTTGATCAGTATGGACACCATTGATCTCTAGGAGGGGGTGTTGAATTGAGTGGATTGAGTGGGTCAGATGAAACGCCATATCATGTAAAATGAGATAACAAATTAATGGACTAGACTCAATTCTTAGTTCGAGACCAATTGGTGTCTACATGAGTGAAAACCAAACCAAATGGCCTCTGTGTGTAGCTCCTTAAAGCAACCACCAGATGCCGCCAAACCGGTACAACCAAGCTGCACTCAGCACAGCTCGGGCATACCATATAAGGGAACGGAAGTGGCCAAATACAAATTAAAAGTAAATAAAAGGTATCCTGAATTAAGTAATAATACACACACACAATCTAAATTCGACAATTGTTAGCCTGAATTATGGATCAATGCTTACAGCACATTGAAGCCACTATGAAGCTTTGCTGTCTTTTCTTTTAATTACGAGCGATACTGTCTTTTAATCGCTAATAAGATTGCTGTAACTGCATTGAGTGTAAAGATTACCTGTATGCAATTGTTTTCTCCTGACATTGTCATACAAGATGTGTAACATGAAATAGAATCAGCCTGTTAAGATTCCCTGAGAGAATTTGGGATTTAACATGTCATGTATATACATGTTATTCATGCTTGCTTAGTTATGTTTAGAATATTATCATACATTATGTTGATTTGATGTTTGTGACTATCAAATAAGAGCCAAGACCGTTGAATTGTAACTGAGACTTTAGCAGCACGATGAATTTCCTGTTTGAAAAACAGGAACTGGTTGCTAAGCTACGCAAGCCACAGAGCGCAACCTGGTTCAACAGTTTCCTGTGTGCGCTGATGCAAGATTGAGCTCCAATGTTGCGCGCCTGTCACTCAACTGTGTGAAACTGTGAACAAGTCCTAACTCGTCTCGGCGCATTGATATGTGAAGAGACTACAAGAGACTGGAAATCCCCCAAGACGCGCGGAAGGACACGTTCACCAAGAGGAAATCAGTGACACGCAACCAAGGTTATAAAAGATCGTCCTCTGCGAGGATCGGGGCTCTTCGACTTCTCCCTGCGATGAACCTGTATGGAGTGTGTTCCTGGAGGACTGATCAGCGGCGTGGTAGGACTTAGGTTTTTTCGAAGGACCTTTGGCTGTTAGCCGCGACCGGGACTTTTCTCCCCAAATTGGGTAAAGTACAATGCCTCTATTAAATAAGATGTTTAGTAGGAAGTTATGAACGGTTAATCGCGAGTAGGGACGGAGCCATTTAATACACTCCCATATCTTCAAATTAATTTTTTTGCCAAAAACGTCTTATTTTAAATTCAGGTCTTGGGCTCTTTTGAGAAGTGATCAATCTTAGAAGGCTCTTATCAAAGGTTTAAATATTTATGTTTGATTTCCCTTTTCCTATTTCATTCTATATTTTATTAAATTTTAATTTTTATTGTATTTGTGATTTTTGTGAATTATAATTGTGTCTCGCGTCTGGCGAGCGCTCAATAAAGGATTTAAAAACCGATTGTGAATTATTTTGTTTATTTGTTTATTTGTTTATTTCTATTTTTGTTTTATTTCTTTCGGACGTTTAATAAGTCCAGGTCGTTTTATAAGACCCTATTATTTTCCCTCGAGACGGACAGCAGCAACGGACGTCTGGAAAGAGGTAAGTGCATTCTAATAACATCTAATGAATGTTTCCATTTGTATTAATAAAGTCAAATACTCCTGCTTGATATGAAACAAGTCCGTATGATCCTAACAAGGATTATTAAATGACTAGGTCAATAACAAATGCAAACAACTCAGAGAAGTGGAGCTGCCAAGTAAGTGAGGTGTTCAGTCTATTATTCCTGGGTTCTGTGTGGTTGCTCATTCAGGATTGATAGGTGGATGAAAGCGGATTGGCCTCATGATAAGAAGACAGTGAACAAACCTAGGTGAGTCCACTTTGATATATCGGCTTAACTAATTCCCGTCTCCTCACGCTGACGCCTTAGAGCCGGTGAGGGAAAAGGGGAATTACGGACCCTTTGATTGGAGAGTCGATCAGGACATATTTCCCGATTTAAGTCCTGCGGGTAAGCGGAAGTTGACACGTGGTTGAGTTTCATTGGCCAATATCTTTATTAAAAGTTGTTATTGCATGCTGCATATCTTCTCCACTTTAGGAACTTTGGCAAGGCAGGAATGATACATTAAAAACTGGACAATCCTCAACGGAAGGAACACGCTCCCTCCCAGTCTGTTTCATTGACCCAACCTGAGCACTGCCTTAAGTTTGAGGAATAGTAAGTGCTACTTGTTGGGGCAGTCATACAGACATGATCAACATGAAATGTCTACACATTGACGTGACATTAGCAATCATATCGGAGGAACAAACTCTTTCTTTGAATCTCTCAGCAAGATTGCTCAAACATAAGCACTCACTTGTGTTCAGAGAACAGTAAGTGCTTCTTGTTGGGGTAGTTCTGGTGACTTTTCATACGACGGTTGGTCAAATTTGATGATCTCAAATCATGATCATCTCAAATAGAGGAGTTAACAGTTTTCCTGTTTTAAAAATTGTAGCCTTTTGGGGTCCATCCAGGATGACATTTTCAGCATCCATTTGCGGTCACATTAGGTTCTCACTCTAAATTTGTCAGTATTACAACCCAAACAAACGTACTGCCTGGAATTTTCACTGCAGTGAGTGTTATTGTTGGGGTAGTGTTGCTGCAGCAACGTACGTCTTTAGGAAATGGCAGGAACACGACTCCCAGATTTTTGTGGCCCCTACATAAGCAATAGCTAAATGTTCAATGGAGTAGGCTACTTTTTGGTTCCACTTGCAATCCTGACATATTTGAAATATGATGACCAATCACATTGTGATGACCTCAAATGGAAACGCCATTGTTATATTTCTTTTCATAAGTGCTTCCTTTTGGGGTTGTCTCGGCTGTGAGTTTTTTTTCTGCAGATAGCTGCTCACACTGATAACGACCACATGAATTGACAATGATTCTAGCCCATTCATTGAGTGTGAGGACTGCAATGTGTTCAAGGACCTATTGTACGCATGGAAGGCGGGGTTGAGTTTCATTGGCCAATATCATTATTAAAAGTAGTTATTGCATGCTGCATATCTTCTCCACTTTAGGAACTTTGGCAAGGCAGGAATGATACATTAAAAACTGGACAATCCTCAACGGAAGGAAGACGCTCCCTCCCAGTCTGTTTCATTGAACCAACCTGAGCACTGCCTTGAGTTTGAGGAATAGTAAGTGCTACTTGTTGGGGCAGTCATACAGACATGATCAACATGAAATGTCTACACGTTGACGTGACATTAGCAATCATATCGGAGGAACAAACTCTTTTCTTTGAATCTGTCAGCAAGATTGCTCAAACATAAGCACTCAATTGTGTTCAGAGAACAGTAAGTGCTTCTTGTTGGGGTAGTTCTGGTGACTTTTCATATGACGGTTGGTCAAATTTGATGATCTCAAATCATGATCTCAATTAGAGGAGTTAACAGTTTTCCTGTTTTAAAAATTTTAGCTTTTTGGGGTCCATCCAGGATGACATTTTCAGCATCCATTTGCGGTCACATTAGGTTCTCACTCTATATTTGTCAGTATTACAACCCAAACAAACGTACTGCCTGGAATTTTCACTGCAGTAAGTGCTATTGTTGGGGTAGTGTTGCTGCAGCAACGTACGTCTTTAGGAAATGGCAGGAACACGACTCCCAGATTTTTGTGGCCCCTACATAAGCAATAGCAAAATGTTCAATGGAGTTGGCTACCTTTTGGTTCCTCTTGCAATCCTGACATATTTGAAATATGTTGACCAATCACATTGTGATGACCTCAATTGGAAACACCATTGTTATTTTTCTTTTCATAAGTGCTTCCTTTTGGGGTTGTCTCGGATGTGAGTTTTTTTCTGCAGACAGCTGATAACCATCACATGAATTGACAATGATTCTAGCCCATTCATTGAGTGGGAGGACTGCAATGTGTTCAAGGACCTATTGTACGTATGGAAGGCGGGGTTGAGTTGCATTTGCCAATATCTGTATTAAAAGTAGTTATTGCATGCTGCATATCTTCTCCACTTTAGGAACTTTGGCAAGGCAGGAATGATACATTAAAAACTGGACAATCCTCAACGGAAGGAAGACGCTCCCTCACAGTCTGTTTCATTGACCCAACCTGAGCACTGCCTTGAGTTTCAGGAATAGTAAGTGCTACTTGTTGGGGCAGTCATACAGACATGATCAGCATGAAATGTCTACACATTGACGTGACATTAGCAATCATATCGGAGGAACAAACTCTTTCTTTGAATCTGTCAGCAAGATTGCTCAAACATAAGCACTCACTTGTGTTCAGAGAACAGTAAGTGCTTCTTGTTGGGGTAGTTCTGGTGACTTTTCATATGACGGTTGGTCAAATTTGATGATCTCAAATCATGATCTTCTTAAATAGAGGAGTTAACAGTTTTCCTGTTTTAAAAATTTTAGCCTTTTGGGGTCCATCCAGGATGACATTTTCAGCGTCCATTTGCGGTCACATTAGGTTCTCACTCTATATTTGTCAGTATTACAACCCAAACAAACGTACTGCCTGGAATTTTCACTGCAGTGAGTGTTATTGTTGGGGTAGTGTTGCTGCAGCAACGTACGTCTTTAGGAAATGGCAGGAACACGACTCCCAGATTTTTGTGGCCCCTACATAAGCAATAGCTAAATGTTCAATGGAGTAGGCTACTTTTTGGTTCCACTTGCAATCCTGACATATTTGAAATATGTTGACCAATCACATTGTGATGACCTCAATTGGAAACACCATTGTTATTTTTCTTTTCATAAGTGCTTCCTTTTGGGGTTGTCTCGGCTGTGAGTTTTTTTCTGCAGACAGCTGATAACCATCACATGAATTGACAATGATTCTAGCCCATTCATTGAGTGTGAGGACTGCAATGTGTTCAAGGACCTATTGTACGCATGGAAGTCGGGGTTGAGTTTCATTGGCCAATATCTTTATTAAAAGTAGTTATTGCATGCTGCATATCTTCTCCACTTTAGGAACTTTGGCAAGGCAGGAATGATACATTAAAAACTGGACAATCCTCAACGGAAGGAAGACGCTCCCTCCCAGTCTGTTTCATTGAACCAACCTGAGCACTGCCTTGAGTTTGAGGAATAGTAAGTGCTACTTGTTGGGGCAGTCATACAGACATGATCAACATGAAATGTCTACACGTTGACGTGACATTAGCAATCATATCGGAGGAACAAACTCTTTTCTTTGAATCTGTCAGCAAGATTGCTCAAACATAAGCACTCAATTGTGTTCAGAGAACAGTAAGTGCTTCTTGTTGGGGTAGTTCTGTTGACTTTTCATATGACGGTTGGTCAAATTTGATGATCTCAAATCATGATCATCTCAATTAGAGGAGTTAACAGTTTTCCTGTTTTAAAAATTTTAGCTTTTTGGGGTCCATCCAGGATGACATTTTCAGCATCCATTTGCGGTCACATTAGGTTCTCACTCTATATTTGTCAGTATTACAACCCAAACAAACGTACTGCCTGGAATTTTCACTGCAGTAAGTGCTATTGTTGGGGTAGTGTTGCTGCAGCAACGTACGTCTTTAGGAAATGGCAGGAACACGACTCCCAGATTTTTGTGGCCCCTACATAAGCAATAGCAAAATGTTCAATGGAGTTGGCTACCTTTTGGTTCCTCTTGCAATCCTGACATATTTGAAATATGTTGACCAATCACATTGTGATGACCTCAATTGGAAACACCATTGTTATTTTTCTTTTCATAAGTGCTTCCTTTTGGGGTTGTCTCGGCTGTGAGTTTTTTTCTGCAGACAGCTGATAACCATCACATGAATTGACAATGATTCTAGCCCATTCATTGAGTGTGAGGACTGCAATGTGTTCAAGGACCTATTGTACGCATGGAAGGCGGGGTTGAGTTTCATTGGCCAATATCTTTATTAAAAGTTGTTATTGCATGCTGCATATCTTCTCCACTTTAGGAACTTTGGCAAGGCAGGAATGATACATTAAAAACTGGACAATCCTCAACGGAAGGAAGACGCTCCCTCACAGTCTGTTTCATTGACCCAACCTGAGCACTGCCTTGAGTTTCAGGAATAGTAAGTGCTACTTGTTGGGGCAGTCATACAGACATGATCAGCATGAAATGTCTACACATTGACGTGACATTAGCAATCATATCGGAGGAACAAACTCTTTCTTTGAATCTGTCAGCAAGACTGCTCAAACATAAGCACTCACTTGTGTTCAGAGAACAGTAAGTGCTTCTTGTTGGGGTAGTTCTGGTGACTTTTCATATGACGGTTGGTCAAATTTGATGATCTCAAATCATGATCTTCTTAAATAGAGGAGTTAACAGTGTTCCTGTTTTAAAAATTTTAGCCTTTTGGGGTCCATCCAGGATGACATTTTCAGCATCCATTTGCGGTCACATTAGGTTCTCACTCTATATTTGTCAGTATTACAACCCAAACAAACGTACTGCCTGGAATTTTCACTGCAGTAAGTGCTATTGTTGGGGTAGTGTTGCTGCAGCAACGTACGTCTTTAGGAAATGGCAGGAACACGACTCCCAGATTTTTGTGGCCCCTACATAAGCAATAGCTAAATGTTCAATGGAGTAGGCTACTTTTTGGTTCCACTTGCAATCCTGACATATTTGAAATATGTTGACCAATCACATTGTGATGACCTCAAATGGAAACACTATTGTTATTTTTCTTTTCATAAGTGCTTCCTTTTGGGGTTGTCTCGGCTGTGAGTTTTTTTCTGCAGACAGCTGATAACCATCACATGAATTGACAACGATTCTAGCCCATTCATTGAGTGTGAGGACTGCAATGTGTTCAAGGACCTATTGTACGCATGGAAGTCGGGGTTGAGTTTCATTGGCCAATATCTTTATTAAAAGTAGTTATTGCATGCTGCATATCTTCTCCACTTTAGGAACTTTGGCAAGGCAGGAATGATACATTAAAAACTGGACAATCCTCAACGGAAGGAAGACGCTCCCTCCCAGTCTGTTTCATTGAACCAACCTGAGCACTGCCTTGAGTTTGAGGAATAGTAAGTGCTACTTGTTGGGGCAGTCATACAGACATGATCAACATGAAATGTCTACACGTTGACGTGACATTAGCAATCATATCGGAGGAACAAACTCTTTTCTTTGAATCTGTCAGCAAGATTGCTCAAACATAAGCACTCAATTGTGTTCAGAGAACAGTAAGTGCTTCTTGTTGGGGTAGTTCTGTTGACTTTTCATATGACGGTTGGTCAAATTTGATGATCTCAAATCATGATCATCTCAATTAGAGGAGTTAACAGTTTTCCTGTTTTAAAAATTTTAGCTTTTTGGGGTCCATCCAGGATGACATTTTCAGCATCCATTTGCGGTCACATTAGGTTCTCACTCTATATTTGTCAGTATTACAACCCAAACAAACGTACTGCCTGGAATTTTCACTGCAGTAAGTGCTATTGTTGGGGTAGTGTTGCTGCAGCAACGTACGTCTTTAGGAAATGGCAGGAACACGACTCCCAGATTTTTGTGGCCCCTACATAAGCAATAGCAAAATGTTCAATGGAGTTGGCTACCTTTTGGTTCCTCTTGCAATCCTGACATATTTGAAATATGTTGACCAATCACATTGTGATGACCTCAATTGGAAACACCATTGTTATTTTTCTTTTCATAAGTGCTTCCTTTTGGGGTTGTCTCGGATGTGAGTTTTTTTCTGCAGACAGCTGATAACCATCACATGAATTGACAATGATTCTAGCCCATTCATTGAGTGGGAGGACTGCAATGTGTTCAAGGACCTATTGTACGCATGGAAGGCGGGGTTGAGTTGCATTTGCCAATATCTGTATTAAAAGTAGTTATTGCATGCTGCATATCTTCTCCACTTTAGGAACTTTGGCAAGGCAGGAATGATACATTAAAAACTGGACAATCCTCAACGGAAGGAAGACGCTCCCTCACAGTCTGTTTCATTGACCCAACCTGAGCACTGCCTTGAGTTTCAGGAATAGTAAGTGCTACTTGTTGGGGCAGTCATACAGACATGATCAGCATGAAATGTATACACATTGACGTGACATTAGCAATCATATCGGAGGAACAAACTCTTTCTTTGAATCTGTCAGCAAGACTGCTCAAACATAAGCACTCACTTGTGTTCAGAGAACAGTAAGTGCTTCTTGTTGGGGTAGTTCTGGTGACTTTTCATATGACGGTTGGTCAAATTTGATGATCTCAAATCATGATCTTCTTAAATAGAGGAGTTAACAGTGTTCCTGTTTTAAAAATTTTAGCCTTTTGGGGTCCATCCAGGATGACATTTTCAGCATCCATTTGCGGTCACATTAGGTTCTCACTCTATATTTGTCAGTATTACAACCCAAACAAACGTACTGCCTGGAATTTTCACTGCAGTAAGTGCTATTGTTGGGGTAGTGTTGCTGCAGCAACGTACGTCTTTAGGAAATGGCAGGAACACGACTCCCAGATTTTTGTGGCCCCTACATAAGCAATAGCTAAATGTTCAATGGAGTAGGCTACTTTTTGGTTCCACTTGCAATCCTGACATATTTGAAATATGTTGACCAATCACATTGTGATGACCTCAAATGGAAACACTATTGTTATTTTTCTTTTCATAAGTGCTTCCTTTTGGGGTTGTCTCGGCTGTGAGTTTTTTTCTGCAGACAGCTGATAACCATCACATGAATTGACAACGATTCTAGCCCATTCATTGAGTGTGAGGACTGCAATGTGTTCAAGGACCTATTGTACGCATGGAAGTCGGGGTTGAGTTTCATTGGCCAATATCTTTATTAAAAGTAGTTATTGCATGCTGCATATCTTCTCCACTTTAGGAACTTTGGCAAGGCAGGAATGATACATTAAAAACTGGACAATCCTCAACGGAAGGAAGACGCTCCCTCCCAGTCTGTTTCATTGAACCAACCTGAGCACTGCCTTGAGTTTGAGGAATAGTAAGTGCTACTTGTTGGGGCAGTCATACAGACATGATCAACATGAAATGTCTACACGTTGACGTGACATTAGCAATCATATCGGAGGAACAAACTCTTTTCTTTGAATCTGTCAGCAAGATTGCTCAAACATAAGCACTCAATTGTGTTCAGAGAACAGTAAGTGCTTCTTGTTGGGGTAGTTCTGTTGACTTTTCATATGACGGTTGGTCAAATTTGATGATCTCAAATCATGATCATCTCAATTAGAGGAGTTAACAGTTTTCCTGTTTTAAAAATTTTAGCTTTTTGGGGTCCATCCAGGATGACATTTTCAGCATCCATTTGCGGTCACATTAGGTTCTCACTCTATATTTGTCAGTATTACAACCCAAACAAACGTACTGCCTGGAATTTTCACTGCAGTAAGTGCTATTGTTGGGGTAGTGTTGCTGCAGCAACGTACGTCTTTAGGAAATGGCAGGAACACGACTCCCAGATTTTTGTGGCCCCTACATAAGCAATAGCAAAATGTTCAATGGAGTTGGCTACCTTTTGGTTCCTCTTGCAATCCTGACATATTTGAAATATGTTGACCAATCACATTGTGATGACCTCAATTGGAAACACCATTGTTATTTTTCTTTTCATAAGTGCTTCCTTTTGGGGTTGTCTCGGATGTGAGTTTTTTTCTGCAGACAGCTGATAACCATCACATGAATTGACAATGATTCTAGCCCATTCATTGAGTGGGAGGACTGCAATGTGTTCAAGGACCTATTGTACGCATGGAAGGCGGGGTTGAGTTGCATTTGCCAATATCTGTATTAAAAGTAGTTATTGCATGCTGCATATCTTCTCCACTTTAGGAACTTTGGCAAGGCAGGAATGATACATTAAAAACTGGACAATCCTCAACGGAAGGAAGACGCTCCCTCACAGTCTGTTTCATTGACCCAACCTGAGCACTGCCTTGAGTTTCAGGAATAGTAAGTGCTACTTGTTGGGGCAGTCATACAGACATGATCAGCATGAAATGTCTACACATTGACGTGACATTAGCAATCATATCGGAGGAACAAACTCTTTCTTTGAATCTGTCAGCAAGATTGCTCAAACATAAGCACTCACTTGTGTTCAGAGAACAGTAAGTGCTTCTTGTTGGGGTAGTTCTGGTGACTTTTCATATGACGGTTGGTCAAATTTGATGATCTCAAATCATGATCTTCTTAAATAGAGGAGTTAACAGTTTTCCTGTTTTAAAATTTTTAGCCTTTTGGGGTCCATCCAGGATGACATTTTCAGCATCCATTTGCGGTCACATTAGGTTCTCACTCTATATTTGTCAGTATTACAACCCAAACAAACGTACTGCCTGGAATTTTCACTGCAGTAAGTGCTATTGTTGGGGTAGTGTTGCTGCAGCAACGTACGTCTTTAGGAAATGGCAGGAACACGACTCCCAGATTTTTGTGGCCCCTACATAAGCAATAGCAAAATGTTCAATGGAGTAGGCTACTTTTTGGTTCCACTTGCAATCCTGACATATTTGAAATATGTTGACCAATCACATTGTGATGACCTCAAATGGAAACACTATTGTTATTTTTCTTTTCATAAGTGCTTCCTTTTGGGGTTGTCTCGGCTGTGAGTTTTTTTCTGCAGACAGCTGATAACCATCACATGAATTGACAACGATTCTAGCCCATTCATTGAGTGTGAGGACTGTAATGTGTTCAAGGACCTATTGTACGCATGGAAGTCGGGGTTGAGTTTCATTGGCCAATATCTTTATTAAAAGTAGTTATTGCATGCTGCATATCTTCTCCACTTTAGGAACTTTGGCAAGGCAGGAATGATACATTAAAAACTGGACAATCCTCAACGGAAGGAAGACGCTCCCTCCCAGTCTGTTTCATTGAACCAACCTGAGCACTGCCTTGAGTTTGAGGAATAGTAAGTGCTACTTGTTGGGGCAGTCATACAGACATGATCAACATGAAATGTCTACACGTTGACGTGACATTAGCAATCATATCGGAGGAACAAACTCTTTTCTTTGAATCTGTCAGCAAGATTGCTCAAACATAAGCACTCAATTGTGTTCAGAGAACAGTAAGTGCTTCTTGTTGGGGTAGTTCTGTTGACTTTTCATATGACGGTTGGTCAAATTTGATGATCTCAAATCATGATCATCTCAATTAGAGGAGTTAACAGTTTTCCTGTTTTAAAAATTTTAGCTTTTTGGGGTCCATCCAGGATGACATTTTCAGCATCCATTTGCGGTCACATTAGGTTCTCACTCTATATTTGTCAGTATTACAACCCAAACAAACGTACTGCCTGGAATTTTCACTGCAGTAAGTGCTATTGTTGGGGTAGTGTTGCTGCAGCAACGTACGTCTTTAGGAAATGGCAGGAACACGACTCCCAGATTTTTGTGGCCCCTACATAAGCAATAGCAAAATGTTCAATGGAGTTGGCTACCTTTTGGTTCCTCTTGCAATCCTGACATATTTGAAATATGTTGACCAATCACATTGTGATGACCTCAATTGGAAACACCATTGTTATTTTTCTTTTCATAAGTGCTTCCTTTTGGGGTTGTCTCGGCTGTGAGTTTTTTTCTGCAGACAGCTGATAACCATCACATGAATTGACAATGATTCTAGCCCATTCATTGAGTGGGAGGACTGCAATGTGTTCAAGGACCTATTGTACGCATGGAAGGCGGGGTTGAGTTGCATTTGCCAATATCTGTATTAAAAGTAGTTATTGCATGCTGCATATCTTCTCCACTTTAGGAACTTTGGCAAGGCAGGAATGATACATTAAAAACTGGACAATCCTCAACGGAAGGAAGACGCTCCCTCACAGTCTGTTTCATTGACCCAACCTGAGCACTGCCTTGAGTTTCAGGAATAGTAAGTGCTACTTGTTGGGGCAGTCATACAGACATGATCAGCATGAAATGTCTACACATTGACGTGACATTAGCAATCATATCGGAGGAACAAACTCTTTCTTTGAATCTGTCAGCAAGATTGCTCAAACATAAGCACTCACTTGTGTTCAGAGAACAGTAAGTGCTTCTTGTTGGGGTAGTTCTGGTGACTTTTCATATGACGGTTGGTCAAATTTGATGATCTCAAATCATGATCTTCTTAAATAGAGGAGTTAACAGTTTTCCTGTTTTAAAATTTTTAGCCTTTTGGGGTCCATCCAGGATGACATTTTCAGCATCCATTTGCGGTCACATTAGGTTCTCACTCTATATTTGTCAGTATTACAACCCAAACAAACGTACTGCCTGGAATTTTCACTGCAGTAAGTGCTATTGTTGGGGTAGTGTTGCTGCAGCAACGTACGTCTTTAGGAAATGGCAGGAACACGACTCCCAGATTTTTGTGGCCCCTACATAAGCAATAGCAAAATGTTCAATGGAGTAGGCTACTTTTTGGTTCCACTTGCAATCCTGACATATTTGAAATATGTTGACCAATCACATTGTGATGACCTCAAATGGAAACACTATTGTTATTTTTCTTTTCATAAGTGCTTCCTTTTGGGGTTGTCTCGGCTGTGAGTTTTTTTCTGCAGACAGCTGATAACCATCACATGAATTGACAACGATTCTAGCCCATTCATTGAGTGTGAGGACTGTAATGTGTTCAAGGACCTATTGTACGCATGGAAGTCGGGGTTGAGTTTCATTGGCCAATATCTTTATTAAAAGTAGTTATTGCATGCTGCATATCTTCTCCACTTTAGGAACTTTGGCAAGGCAGGAATGATACATTAAAAACTGGACAATCCTCAACGGAAGGAAGACGCTCCCTCCCAGTCTGTTTCATTGAACCAACCTGAGCACTGCCTTGAGTTTGAGGAATAGTAAGTGCTACTTGTTGGGGCAGTCATACAGACATGATCAACATGAAATGTCTACACGTTGACGTGACATTAGCAATCATATCGGAGGAACAAACTCTTTTCTTTGAATCTGTCAGCAAGATTGCTCAAACATAAGCACTCAATTGTGTTCAGAGAACAGTAAGTGCTTCTTGTTGGGGTAGTTCTGTTGACTTTTCATATGACGGTTGGTCAAATTTGATGATCTCAAATCATGATCATCTCAATTAGAGGAGTTAACAGTTTTCCTGTTTTAAAAATTTTAGCTTTTTGGGGTCCATCCAGGATGACATTTTCAGCATCCATTTGCGGTCACATTAGGTTCTCACTCTATATTTGTCAGTATTACAACCCAAACAAACGTACTGCCTGGAATTTTCACTGCAGTAAGTGCTATTGTTGGGGTAGTGTTGCTGCAGCAACGTACGTCTTTAGGAAATGGCAGGAACACGACTCCCAGATTTTTGTGGCCCCTACATAAGCAATAGCAAAATGTTCAATGGAGTTGGCTACCTTTTGGTTCCTCTTGCAATCCTGACATATTTGAAATATGTTGACCAATCACATTGTGATGACCTCAATTGGAAACACCATTGTTATTTTTCTTTTCATAAGTGCTTCCTTTTGGGGTTGTCTCGGCTGTGAGTTTTTTTCTGCAGACAGCTGATAACCATCACATGAATTGACAATGATTCTAGCCCATTCATTGAGTGGGAGGACTGCAATGTGTTCAAGGACCTATTGTACGCATGGAAGGCGGGGTTGAGTTGCATTTGCCAATATCTGTATTAAAAGTAGTTATTGCATGCTGCATATCTTCTCCACTTTAGGAACTTTGGCAAGGCAGGAATGATACATTAAAAACTGGACAATCCTCAACGGAAGGAAGACGCTCCCTCACAGTCTGTTTCATTGACCCAACCTGAGCACTGCCTTGAGTTTCAGGAATAGTAAGTGCTACTTGTTGGGGCAGTCATACAGACATGATCAGCATGAAATGTCTACACATTGACGTGACATTAGCAATCATATCGGAGGAACAAACTCTTTCTTTGAATCTGTCAGCAAGATTGCTCAAACATAAGCACTCACTTGTGTTCAGAGAACAGTAAGTGCTTCTTGTTGGGGTAGTTCTGGTGACTTTTCATATGACGGTTGGTCAAATTTGATGATCTCAAATCATGATCTTCTTAAATAGAGGAGTTAACAGTTTTCCTGTTTTAAAAATTTTAGCCTTTTGGGGTCCATCCAGGATGACATTTTCAGCGTCCATTTGCGGTCACATTAGGTTCTCACTCTATATTTGTCAGTATTACAACCCAAACAAACGTACTGCCTGGAATTTTCACTGCAGTGAGTGTTATTGTTGGGGTAGTGTTGCTGCAGCAACGTACGTCTTTAGGAAATGGCAGGAACACGACTCCCAGATTTTTGTGGCCCCTACATAAGCAATAGCTAAATGTTCAATGGAGTAGGCTACTTTTTGGTTCCACTTGCAATCCTGACATATTTGAAATATGTTGACCAATCACATTGTGATGACCTCAATTGGAAACACCATTGTTATTTTTCTTTTCATAAGTGCTTCCTTTTGGGGTTGTCTCGGCTGTGAGTTTTTTTCTGCAGACAGCTGATAACCATCACATGAATTGACAATGATTCTAGCCCATTCATTGAGTGTGAGGACTGCAATGTGTTCAAGGACCTATTGTACGCATGGAAGGCGGGGTTGAGTTTCATTGGCCAATATCTTTATTAAAAGTTGTTATTGCATGCTGCATATCTTCTCCACTTTAGGAACTTTGGCAAGGCAGGAATGATACATTAAAAACTGGACAATCCTCAACGGAAGGAAGACGCTCCCTCACAGTCTGTTTCATTGACCCAACCTGAGCACTGCCTTGAGTTTCAGGAATAGTAAGTGCTACTTGTTGGGGCAGTCATACAGACATGATCAGCATGAAATGTCTACACATTGACGTGACATTAGCAATCATATCGGAGGAACAAACTCTTTCTTTGAATCTGTCAGCAAGACTGCTCAAACATAAGCACTCACTTGTGTTCAGAGAACAGTAAGTGCTTCTTGTTGGGGTAGTTCTGGTGACTTTTCATATGACGGTTGGTCAAATTTGATGATCTCAAATCATGATCTTCTTAAATAGAGGAGTTAACAGTGTTCCTGTTTTAAAAATTTTAGCCTTTTGGGGTCCATCCAGGATGACATTTTCAGCATCCATTTGCGGTCACATTAGGTTCTCACTCTATATTTGTCAGTATTACAACCCAAACAAACGTACTGCCTGGAATTTTCACTGCAGTAAGTGCTATTGTTGGGGTAGTGTTGCTGCAGCAACGTACGTCTTTAGGAAATGGCAGGAACACGACTCCCAGATTTTTGTGGCCCCTACATAAGCAATAGCTAAATGTTCAATGGAGTAGGCTACTTTTTGGTTCCACTTGCAATCCTGACATATTTGAAATATGTTGACCAATCACATTGTGATGACCTCAAATGGAAACACTTGTTATTTTTCTTTTCATAAGTGCTTCCTTTTGGGGTTGTCTCGGCTGTGAGTTTTTTTCTGCAGACAGCTGATAACCATCACATGAATTGACAACGATTCTAGCCCATTCATTGAGTGTGAGGACTGCAATGTGTTCAAGGACCTATTGTACGCATGGAAGTCGGGGTTGAGTTTCATTGGCCAATATCTTTATTAAAAGTAGTTATTGCATGCTGCATATCTTCTCCACTTTAGGAACTTTGGCAAGGCAGGAATGATACATTAAAAACTGGACAATCCTCAACGGAAGGAAGACGCTCCCTCCCAGTCTGTTTCATTGAACCAACCTGAGCACTGCCTTGAGTTTGAGGAATAGTAAGTGCTACTTGTTGGGGCAGTCATACAGACATGATCAACATGAAATGTCTACACGTTGACGTGACATTAGCAATCATATCGGAGGAACAAACTCTTTTCTTTGAATCTGTCAGCAAGATTGCTCAAACATAAGCACTCAATTGTGTTCAGAGAACAGTAAGTGCTTCTTGTTGGGGTAGTTCTGTTGACTTTTCATATGACGGTTGGTCAAATTTGATGATCTCAAATCATGATCATCTCAATTAGAGGAGTTAACAGTTTTCCTGTTTTAAAATTTTTAGCTTTTTGGGGTCCATCCAGGATGACATTTTCAGCATCCATTTGCGGTCACATTAGGTTCTCACTCTATATTTGTCAGTATTACAACCCAAACAAACGTACTGCCTGGAATTTTCACTGCAGTAAGTGCTATTGTTGGGGTAGTGTTGCTGCAGCAACGTACGTCTTTAGGAAATGGCAGGAACACGACTCCCAGATTTTTGTGGCCCCTACATAAGCAATAGCAAAATGTTCAATGGAGTTGGCTACCTTTTGGTTCCTCTTGCAATCCTGACATATTTGAAATATGTTGACCAATCACATTGTGATGACCTCAATTGGAAACACCATTGTTATTTTTCTTTTCATAAGTGCTTCCTTTTGGGGTTGTCTCGGATGTGAGTTTTTTTCTGCAGACAGCTGATAACCATCACATGAATTGACAATGATTCTAGCCCATTCATTGAGTGGGAGGACTGCAATGTGTTCAAGGACCTATTGTACGCATGGAAGGCGGGGTTGAGTTGCATTTGCCAATATCTGTATTAAAAGTAGTTATTGCATGCTGCATATCTTCTCCACTTTAGGAACTTTGGCAAGGCAGGAATGATACATTAAAAACTGGACAATCCTCAACGGAAGGAAGACGCTCCCTCACAGTCTGTTTCATTGACCCAACCTGAGCACTGCCTTGAGTTTCAGGAATAGTAAGTGCTACTTGTTGGGGCAGTCATACAGACATGATCAGCATGAAATGTCTACACATTGACGTGACATTAGCAATCATATCGGAGGAACAAACTCTTTCTTTGAATCTGTCAGCAAGACTGCTCAAACATAAGCACTCACTTGTGTTCAGAGAACAGTAAGTGCTTCTTGTTGGGGTAGTTCTGGTGACTTTTCATATGACGGTTGGTCAAATTTGATGATCTCAAATCATGATCTTCTTAAATAGAGGAGTTAACAGTGTTCCTGTTTTAAAAATTTTAGCCTTTTGGGGTCCATCCAGGATGACATTTTCAGCATCCATTTGCGGTCACATTAGGTTCTCACTCTATATTTGTCAGTATTACAACCCAAACAAACGTACTGCCTGGAATTTTCACTGCAGTAAGTGCTATTGTTGGGGTAGTGTTGCTGCAGCAACGTACGTCTTTAGGAAATGGCAGGAACACGACTCCCAGATTTTTGTGGCCCCTACATAAGCAATAGCTAAATGTTCAATGGAGTAGGCTACTTTTTGGTTCCACTTGCAATCCTGACATATTTGAAATATGTTGACCAATCACATTGTGATGACCTCAAATGGAAACACTATTGTTATTTTTCTTTTCATAAGTGCTTCCTTTTGGGGTTGTCTCGGCTGTGAGTTTTTTTCTGCAGACAGCTGATAACCATCACATGAATTGACAACGATTCTAGCCCATTCATTGAGTGTGAGGACTGCAATGTGTTCAAGGACCTATTGTACGCATGGAAGTCGGGGTTGAGTTTCATTGGCCAATATCTTTATTAAAAGTAGTTATTGCATGCTGCATATCTTCTCCACTTTAGGAACTTTGGCAAGGCAGGAATGATACATTAAAAACTGGACAATCCTCAACGGAAGGAAGACGCTCCCTCCCAGTCTGTTTCATTGAACCAACCTGAGCACTGCCTTGAGTTTGAGGAATAGTAAGTGCTACTTGTTGGGGCAGTCATACAGACATGATCAACATGAAATGTCTACACGTTGACGTGACATTAGCAATCATATCGGAGGAACAAACTCTTTTCTTTGAATCTGTCAGCAAGATTGCTCAAACATAAGCACTCAATTGTGTTCAGAGAACAGTAAGTGCTTCTTGTTGGGGTAGTTCTGTTGACTTTTCATATGACGGTTGGTCAAATTTGATGATCTCAAATCATGATCATCTCAATTAGAGGAGTTAACAGTTTTCCTGTTTTAAAAATTTTAGCTTTTTGGGGTCCATCCAGGATGACATTTTCAGCATCCATTTGCGGTCACATTAGGTTCTCACTCTATATTTGTCAGTATTACAACCCAAACAAACGTACTGCCTGGAATTTTCACTGCAGTAAGTGCTATTGTTGGGGTAGTGTTGCTGCAGCAACGTACGTCTTTAGGAAATGGCAGGAACACGACTCCCAGATTTTTGTGGCCCCTACATAAGCAATAGCAAAATGTTCAATGGAGTTGGCTACCTTTTGGTTCCTCTTGCAATCCTGACATATTTGAAATATGTTGACCAATCACATTGTGATGACCTCAATTGGAAACACCATTGTTATTTTTCTTTTCATAAGTGCTTCCTTTTGGGGTTGTCTCGGATGTGAGTTTTTTTCTGCAGACAGCTGATAACCATCACATGAATTGACAATGATTCTAGCCCATTCATTGAGTGGGAGGACTGCAATGTGTTCAAGGACCTATTGTACGCATGGAAGGCGGGGTTGAGTTGCATTTGCCAATATCTGTATTAAAAGTAGTTATTGCATGCTGCATATCTTCTCCACTTTAGGAACTTTGGCAAGGCAGGAATGATACATTAAAAACTGGACAATCCTCAACGGAAGGAAGACGCTCCCTCACAGTCTGTTTCATTGACCCAACCTGAGCACTGCCTTGAGTTTCAGGAATAGTAAGTGCTACTTGTTGGGGCAGTCATACAGACATGATCAGCATGAAATGTCTACACATTGACGTGACATTAGCAATCATATCGGAGGAACAAACTCTTTCTTTGAATCTGTCAGCAAGATTGCTCAAACATAAGCACTCACTTGTGTTCAGAGAACAGTAAGTGCTTCTTGTTGGGGTAGTTCTGGTGACTTTTCATATGACGGTTGGTCAAATTTGATGATCTCAAATCATGATCTTCTTAAATAGAGGAGTTAACAGTTTTCCTGTTTTAAAATTTTTAGCCTTTTGGGGTCCATCCAGGATGACATTTTCAGCATCCATTTGCGGTCACATTAGGTTCTCACTCTATATTTGTCAGTATTACAACCCAAACAAACGTACTGCCTGGAATTTTCACTGCAGTAAGTGCTATTGTTGGGGTAGTGTTGCTGCAGCAACGTACGTCTTTAGGAAATGGCAGGAACACGACTCCCAGATTTTTGTGGCCCCTACATAAGCAATAGCAAAATGTTCAATGGAGTAGGCTACTTTTTGGTTCCACTTGCAATCCTGACATATTTGAAATATGTTGACCAATCACATTGTGATGACCTCAAATGGAAACACTATTGTTATTTTTCTTTTCATAAGTGCTTCCTTTTGGGGTTGTCTCGGCTGTGAGTTTTTTTCTGCAGACAGCTGATAACCATCACATGAATTGACAACGATTCTAGCCCATTCATTGAGTGTGAGGACTGTAATGTGTTCAAGAACCTATTGTACGCATGGAAGTCGGGGTTGAGTTTCATTGGCCAATATCTTTATTAAAAGTAGTTATTGCATGCTGCATATCTTCTCCACTTTAGGAACTTTGGCAAGGCAGGAATGATACATTAAAAACTGGACAATCCTCAACGGAAGGAAGACGCTCCCTCCCAGTCTGTTTCATTGAACCAACCTGAGCACTGCCTTGAGTTTGAGGAATAGTAAGTGCTACTTGTTGGGGCAGTCATACAGACATGATCAACATGAAATGTCTACACGTTGACGTGACATTAGCAATCATATCGGAGGAACAAACTCTTTTCTTTGAATCTGTCAGCAAGATTGCTCAAACATAAGCACTCAATTGTGTTCAGAGAACAGTAAGTGCTTCTTGTTGGGGTAGTTCTGTTGACTTTTCATATGACGGTTGGTCAAATTTGATGATCTCAAATCATGATCATCTCAATTAGAGGAGTTAACAGTTTTCCTGTTTTAAAAATTTTAGCTTTTTGGGGTCCATCCAGGATGACATTTTCAGCATCCATTTGCGGTCACATTAGGTTCTCACTCTATATTTGTCAGTATTACAACCCAAACAAACGTACTGCCTGGAATTTTCACTGCAGTAAGTGCTATTTTTGGGGTAGTGTTGCTGCAGCAACGTACGTCTTTAGGAAATGGCAGGAACACGACTCCCAGATTTTTGTGGCCCCTACATAAGCAATAGCAAAATGTTCAATGGAGTTGGCTACCTTTTGGTTCCTCTTGCAA
The DNA here is from genome assembly GCF_051991245.1 of Festucalex cinctus. NCBI lineage: Eukaryota > Metazoa > Chordata > Actinopteri > Syngnathiformes > Syngnathidae > Festucalex > Festucalex cinctus. Next base: position 21,848,419 of record NC_135427.1, read on the forward strand.
TCCTGACATATTTGAAATATGTTGACCAATCACATTGTGATGACCTCAATTGGAAACACCATTGTTATTTTTCTTTTCATAAGTGCTTCCTTTTGGGGTTGTCTCGGCTGTGAGTTTTTTTCTGCAGACAGCTGATAACCATCACATGAATTGACAATGATTCTAGCCCATTCATTGAGTGGGAGGACTGCAATGTGTTCAAGGACCTATTGTACGCATGGAAGGCGGGGTTGAGTTGCATTTGCCAATATCTGTATTAAAAGTAGTTATTGCATGCTGCATATCTTCTCCACTTTAGGAACTTTGGCAAGGCAGGAATGATACATTAAAAACTGGACAATCCTCAACGGAAGGAAGACGCTCCCTCACAGTCTGTTTCATTGACCCAACCTGAGCACTGCCTTGAGTTTCAGGAATAGTAAGTGCTACTTGTTGGGGCAGTCATACAGACATGATCAGCATGAAATGTCTACACATTGACGTGACATTAGCAATCATATCGGAGGAACAAACTCTTTCTTTGAATCTGTCAGCAAGACTGCTCAAACATAAGCACTCACTTGTGTTCAGAGAACAGTAAGTGCTTCTTGTTGGGGTAGTTCTGGTGACTTTTCATATGACGGTTGGTCAAATTTGATGATCTCAAATCATGATCTTCTTAAATAGAGGAGTTAACAGTGTTCCTGTTTTAAAAATTTTAGCCTTTTGGGGTCCATCCAGGATGACATTTTCAGCATCCATTTGCGGTCACATTAGGTTCTCACTCTATATTTGTCAGTATTACAACCCAAACAAACGTACTGCCTGGAATTTTCACTGCAGTAAGTGCTATTGTTGGGGTAGTGTTGCTGCAGCAACGTACGTCTTTAGGAAATGGCAGGAACACGACTCCCAGATTTTTGTGGCCCCTACATAAGCAATAGCAAAATGTTCAATGGAGTAGGCTACTTTTTGGTTCCACTTGCAATCCTGACATATTTGAAATATGTTGACCAATCACATTGTGATGACCTCAAATGGAAACACTATTGTTATTTTTCTTTTCATAAGTGCTTCCTTTTGGGGTTGTCTCGGCTGTGAGTTTTTTTCTGCAGACAGCTGATAACCATCACATGAATTGACAACGATTCTAGCCCATTCATTGAGTGTGAGGACTGCAATGTGTTCAAGGACCTATTGTACGCATGGAAGGCGGGGTTGAGTTTCATTGGCCAATATCTTTATTAAAAGTAGTTATTGCATGCTGCATATCTTCTCCACTTTAGGAACTTTGGCAAGGCAGGAATGATACATTAAAAACTGGACAATCCTCAACGGAAGGAAGACGCTCCCTCCCAGTCTGTTTCATTGAACCAACCTGAGCACTGCCTTGAGTTTGAGGAATAGTAAGTGCTACTTGTTGGGGCAGTCATACAGACATGATCAGCATGAAATGTCTACACATTGACGTGACATTAGCAATCAGATCGGAGGAACAAACTCTTTCTTTGAATCTGTCAGCAAGATTGCTCAAACATAAGCACTCACTTGTGTTCAGAGAACAGTAAGTGCTTCTTGTTGGGGTAGTTCTGGTGACTTTTCATATGACGGTTGGTCAAATTTGATGATCTCAAATCATGATCTTCTTAAATAGAGGAGTTAACAGTTTTCCTGTTTTAAAATTTTTAGCCTTTTGGGGTCCATCCAGGATGACATTTTCAGCATCCATTTGCGGTCACATTAGGTTCTCACTCTATATTTGTCAGTATTACAACCCAAACAAACGTACTGCCTGGAATTTTCACTGCAGTAAGTGCTATTGTTGGGGTAGTGTTGCTGCAGCAACGTACGTCTTTAGGAAATGGCAGGAACACGACTCCCAGATTTTTGTGGCCCCTACATAAGCAATAGCTAAATGTTCAATGGAGTAGGCTACTTTTTGGTTCCACTTGCAATCCTGACATATTTGAAATATGTTGACCAATCACATTGTGATGACCTCAAATGGAAACACTATTGTTATTTTTCTTTTCATAAGTGCTTCCTTTTGGGGTTGTCTCGGATGTGAGTTTTTTTCTGCAGACAGCTGATAACCATCACATGAATTGACAATGATTCTAGCCCATTCATTGAGTGGGAGGACTGCAATGTGTTCAAGGACCTATTGTACGTATGGAAGGCGGGGTTGAGTTGCATTTGCCAATATCTGTATTAAAAGTATTTATTGCATGCTGCATATCTTCTCCACTTTAGGAACTTTGGCAAGGCAGGAATGATACATTAAAAACTGGACAATCCTCAACGGAAGGAAGACGCTCCCTCCCAGTCTGTTTCATTGAACCAACCTGAGCACTGCCTTGAGTTTGAGGAATAGTAAGTGCTACTTGTTGGGGCAGTCATACAGACATGATCAACATGAAATGTCTACACGTTGACGTGACATTAGCAATCATATCGGAGGAACAAACTCTTTTCTTTGAATCTGTCAGCAAGATTGCTCAAACATAAGCACTCAATTGTGTTCAGAGAACAGTAAGTGCTTCTTGTTGGGGTAGTTCTGTTGACTTTTCATATGACGGTTGGTCAAATTTGATGATCTCAAATCATGATCATCTCAATTAGAGGAGTTAACAGTTTTCCTGTTTTAAAAATTTTAGCATTTTGGGGTCCATCCAGGATGACATTTTCAGCATCCATTTGCGGTCACATTAGGTTCTCACTCTATATTTGTCAGTATTACAACCCAAACAAACGTACTGCCTGGAATTTTCACTGCAGTAAGTGCTATTGTTGGGGTAGTGTTGCTGCAGCAACGTACGTCTTTAGGAAATGGCAGGAACACGACTCCCAGATTTTTGTGGCCCCTACATAAGCAATAGCAAAATGTTCAATGGAGTTGGCTACCTTTTGGTTCCTCTTGCAATCCTGACATATTTGAAATATGTTGACCAATCACATTGTGATGACCTCAATTGGAAACACCATTGTTATTTTTCTTTTCATAAGTGCTTCCTTTTGGGGTTGTCTCGGATGTGAGTTTTTTTCTGCAGACAGCTGATAACCATCACATGAATTGACAATGATTCTAGCCCATTCATTGAGTGGGAGGACTGCAATGTGTTCAAGGACCTATTGTACGCATGGAAGGCGGGGTTGAGTTGCATTTGCCAATATCTGTATTAAAAGTAGTTATTGCATGCTGCATATCTTCTCCACTTTAGGAACTTTGGCAAGGCAGGAATGATACATTAAAAACTGGACAATCCTCAACGGAAGGAAGACGCTCCCTCACAGTCTGTTTCATTGACCCAACCTGAGCACTGCCTTGAGTTTCAGGAATAGTAAGTGCTACTTGTTGGGGCAGTCATACAGACATGATCAGCATGAAATGTATACACATTGACGTGACATTAGCAATCATATCGGAGGAACAAACTCTTTCTTTGAATCTGTCAGCAAGACTGCTCAAACATAAGCACTCACTTGTGTTCAGAGAACAGTAAGTGCTTCTTGTTGGGGTAGTTCTGGTGACTTTTCATATGACGGTTGGTCAAATTTGATGATCTCAAATCATGATCTTCTTAAATAGAGGAGTTAACAGTGTTCCTGTTTTAAAAATTTTAGCCTTTTGGGGTCCATCCAGGATGACATTTTCAGCATCCATTTGCGGTCACATTAGGTTCTCACTCTATATTTGTCAGTATTACAACCCAAACAAACGTACTGCCTGGAATTTTCACTGCAGTAAGTGCTATTGTTGGGGTAGTGTTGCTGCAGCAACGTACGTCTTTAGGAAATGGCAGGAACACGACTCCCAGATTTTTGTGGCCCCTACATAAGCAATAGCTAAATGTTCAATGGAGTAGGCTACTTTTTGGTTCCACTTGCAATCCTGACATATTTGAAATATGTTGACCAATCACATTGTGATGACCTCAAATGGAAACACTATTGTTATTTTTCTTTTCATAAGTGCTTCCTTTTGGGGTTGTCTCGGCTGTGAGTTTTTTTCTGCAGACAGCTGATAACCATCACATGAATTGACAACGATTCTAGCCCATTCATTGAGTGTGAGGACTGCAATGTGTTCAAGGACCTATTGTACGCATGGAAGTCGGGGTTGAGTTTCATTGGCCAATATCTTTATTAAAAGTAGTTATTGCATGCTGCATATCTTCTCCACTTTAGGAACTTTGGCAAGGCAGGAATGATACATTAAAAACTGGACAATCCTCAACGGAAGGAAGACGCTCCCTCCCAGTCTGTTTCATTGAACCAACCTGAGCACTGCCTTGAGTTTGAGGAATAGTAAGTGCTACTTGTTGGGGCAGTCATACAGACATGATCAACATGAAATGTCTACACGTTGACGTGACATTAGCAATCATATCGGAGGAACAAACTCTTTTCTTTGAATCTGTCAGCAAGATTGCTCAAACATAAGCACTCAATTGTGTTCAGAGAACAGTAAGTGCTTCTTGTTGGGGTAGTTCTGTTGACTTTTCATATGACGGTTGGTCAAATTTGATGATCTCAAATCATGATCATCTCAATTAGAGGAGTTAACAGTTTTCCTGTTTTAAAAATTTTAGCTTTTTGGGGTCCATCCAGGATGACATTTTCAGCATCCATTTGCGGTCACATTAGGTTCTCACTCTATATTTGTCAGTATTACAACCCAAACAAACGTACTGCCTGGAATTTTCACTGCAGTAAGTGCTATTGTTGGGGTAGTGTTGCTGCAGCAACGTACGTCTTTAGGAAATGGCAGGAACACGACTCCCAGATTTTTGTGGCCCCTACATAAGCAATAGCAAAATGTTCAATGGAGTTGGCTACCTTTTGGTTCCTCTTGCAATCCTGACATATTTGAAATATGTTGACCAATCACATTGTGATGACCTCAATTGGAAACACCATTGTTATTTTTCTTTTCATAAGTGCTTCCTTTTGGGGTTGTCTCGGCTGTGAGTTTTTTTCTGCAGACAGCTGATAACCATCACATGAATTGACAATGATTCTAGCCCATTCATTGAGTGGGAGGACTGCAATGTGTTCAAGGACCTATTGTACGCATGGAAGGCGGGGTTGAGTTTCATTGGCCAATATCTTTATTAAAAGTTGTTATTGCATGCTGCATATCTTCTCCACTTTAGGAACTTTGGCAAGGCAGGAATGATACATTAAAAACTGGACAATCCTCAACGGAAGGAAGACGCTCCCTCCCAGTCTGTTTCATTGAACCAACCTGAGCACTGCCTTGAGTTTGAGGAATAGTAAGTGCTACTTGTTGGGGCAGTCATACAGACATGATCAACATGAAATGTCTACACGTTGACGTGACATTAGCAATCATATCGGAGGAACAAACTCTTTTCTTTGAATCTGTCAGCAAGATTGCTCAAACATAAGCACTCAATTGTGTTCAGAGAACAGTAAGTGCTTCTTGTTGGGGTAGTTCTGTTGACTTTTCATATGACGGTTGGTCAAATTTGATGATCTCAAATCATGATCATCTCAATTAGAGGAGTTAACAGTTTTCCTGTTTTAAAAATTTTAGCTTTTTGGGGTCCATCCAGGATGACATTTTCAGCATCCATTTGCGGTCACATTAGGTTCTCACTCTATATTTGTCAGTATTACAACCCAAACAAACGTACTGCCTGGAATTTTCACTGCAGTAAGTGCTATTGTTGGGGTAGTGTTGCTGCAGCAACGTACGTCTTTAGGAAATGGCAGGAACACGACTCCCAGATTTTTGTGGCCCCTACATAAGCAATAGCAAAATGTTCAATGGAGTTGGCTACCTTTTGGTTCCTCTTGCAATCCTGACATATTTGAAATATGTTGACCAATCACATTGTGATGACCTCAATTGGAAACACCATTGTTATTTTTCTTTTCATAAGTGCTTCCTTTTGGGGTTGTCTCGGATGTGAGTTTTTTTCTGCAGACAGCTGATAACCATCACATGAATTGACAATGATTCTAGCCCATTCATTGAGTGGGAGGACTGCAATGTGTTCAAGGACCTATTGTACGCATGGAAGGCGGGGTTGAGTTGCATTTGCCAATATCTGTATTAAAAGTAGTTATTGCATGCTGCATATCTTCTCCACTTTAGGAACTTTGGCAAGGCAGGAATGATACATTAAAAACTGGACAATCCTCAACGGAAGGAAGACGCTCCCTCACAGTCTGTTTCATTGACCCAACCTGAGCACTGCCTTGAGTTTCAGGAATAGTAAGTGCTACTTGTTGGGGCAGTCATACAGACATGATCAGCATGAAATGTCTACACATTGACGTGACATTAGCAATCATATCGGAGGAACAAACTCTTTCTTTGAATCTGTCAGCAAGATTGCTCAAACATAAGCACTCACTTGTGTTCAGAGAACAGTAAGTGCTTCTTGTTGGGGTAGTTCTGGTGACTTTTCATATGACGGTTGGTCAAATTTGATGATCTCAAATCATGATCTTCTTAAATAGAGGAGTTAACAGTTTTCCTGTTTTAAAATTTTTAGCCTTTTGGGGTCCATCCAGGATGACATTTTCAGCATCCATTTGCGGTCACATTAGGTTCTCACTCTATATTTGTCAGCTTTACAACCCAAACAAACGTACTGCCTGGAATTTTCACTGCAGTAAGTGCTATTGTTGGGGTAGTGTTGCTGCAGCAACGTACGTCTTTAGGAAATGGCAGGAACACGACTCCCAGATTTTTGTGGCCCCTACATAAGCAATAGCTAAATGTTCAATGGAGTAGGCTACTTTTTGGTTCCACTTGCAATCCTGACATATTTGAAATATGTTGACCAATCACATTGTGATGACCTCAATTGGAAACACCATTGTTATTTTTCTTTTCATAAGTGCTTCCTTTTGGGGTTGTCTCGGCTGTGAGTTTTTTTCTGCAGACAGCTGATAACCATCACATGAATTGACAATGATTCTAGCCCATTCATTGAGTGTGAGGACTGCAATGTGTTCAAGGACCTATTGTACGCATGGAAGGCGGGGTTGAGTTTCATTGGCCAATATCTTTATTAAAAGTTGTTATTGCATGCTGCATATCTTCTCCACTTTAGGAACTTTGGCAAGGCAGGAATGATACATTAAAAACTGGACAATCCTCAACGGAAGGAAGACGCTCCCTCACAGTCTGTTTCATTGACCCAACCTGAGCACTGCCTTGAGTTTCAGGAATAGTAAGTGCTACTTGTTGGGGCAGTCATACAGACATGATCAGCATGAAATGTCTACACATTGACGTGACATTAGCAATCATATCGGAGGAACAAACTCTTTCTTTGAATCTGTCAGCAAGACTGCTCAAACATAAGCACTCACTTGTGTTCAGAGAACAGTAAGTGCTTCTTGTTGGGGTAGTTCTGGTGACTTTTCATATGACGGTTGGTCAAATTTGATGATCTCAAATCATGATCTTCTTAAATAGAGGAGTTAACAGTGTTCCTGTTTTAAAAATTTTAGCCTTTTGGGGTCCATCCAGGATGACATTTTCAGCATCCATTTGCGGTCACATTAGGTTCTCACTCTATATTTGTCAGTATTACAACCCAAACAAACGTACTGCCTGGAATTTTCACTGCAGTAAGTGCTATTGTTGGGGTAGTGTTGCTGCAGCAACGTACGTCTTTAGGAAATGGCAGGAACACGACTCCCAGATTTTTGTGGCCCCTACATAAGCAATAGCTAAATGTTCAATGGAGTAGGCTACTTTTTGGTTCCACTTGCAATCCTGACATATTTGAAATATGTTGACCAATCACATTGTGATGACCTCAAATGGAAACACTATTGTTATTTTTCTTTTCATAAGTGCTTCCTTTTGGGGTTGTCTCGGCTGTGAGTTTTTTTCTGCAGACAGCTGATAACCATCACATGAATTGACAACGATTCTAGCCCATTCATTGAGTGTGAGGACTGCAATGTGTTCAAGGACCTATTGTACGCATGGAAGTCGGGGTTGAGTTTCATTGGCCAATATCTTTATTAAAAGTTGTTATTGCATGCTGCATATCTTCTCCACTTTAGGAACTTTGGCAAGGCAGGAATGATACATTAAAAACTGGACAATCCTCAACGGAAGGAAGACGCTCCCTCCCAGTCTGTTTCATTGAACCAACCTGAGCACTGCCTTGAGTTTGAGGAATAGTAAGTGCTACTTGTTGGGGCAGTCATACAGACATGATCAACATGAAATGTCTACACGTTGACGTGACATTAGCAATCATATCGGAGGAACAAACTCTTTTCTTTGAATCTGTCAGCAAGATTGCTCAAACATAAGCACTCAATTGTGTTCAGAGAACAGTAAGTGCTTCTTGTTGGGGTAGTTCTGTTGACTTTTCATATGACGGTTGGTCAAATTTGATGATCTCAAATCATGATCATCTCAATTAGAGGAGTTAACAGTTTTCCTGTTTTAAAAATTTTAGCTTTTTGGGGTCCATCCAGGATGACATTTTCAGCATCCATTTGCGGTCACATTAGGTTCTCACTCTATATTTGTCAGTATTACAACCCAAACAAACGTACTGCCTGGAATTTTCACTGCAGTAAGTGCTATTGTTGGGGTAGTGTTGCTGCAGCAACGTACGTCTTTAGGAAATGGCAGGAACACGACTCCCAGATTTTTGTGGCCCCTACATAAGCAATAGCAAAATGTTCAATGGAGTTGGCTACCTTTTGGTTCCTCTTGCAATCCTGACATATTTGAAATATGTTGACCAATCACATTGTGATGACCTCAATTGGAAACACCATTGTTATTTTTCTTTTCATAAGTGCTTCCTTTTGGGGTTGTCTCGGATGTGAGTTTTTTTCTGCAGACAGCTGATAACCATCACATGAATTGACAATGATTCTAGCCCATTCATTGAGTGGGAGGACTGCAATGTGTTCAAGGACCTATTGTACGCATGGAAGGCGGGGTTGAGTTGCATTTGCCAATATCTGTATTAAAAGTAGTTATTGCATGCTGCATATCTTCTCCACTTTAGGAACTTTGGCAAGGCAGGAATGATACATTAAAAACTGGACAATCCTCAACGGAAGGAAGACGCTCCCTCACAGTCTGTTTCATTGACCCAACCTGAGCACTGCCTTGAGTTTCAGGAATAGTAAGTGCTACTTGTTGGGGCAGTCATACAGACATGATCAGCATGAAATGTCTACACATTGACGTGACATTAGCAATCATATCGGAGGAACAAACTCTTTCTTTGAATCTGTCAGCAAGATTGCTCAAACATAAGCACTCACTTGTGTTCAGAGAACAGTAAGTGCTTCTTGTTGGGGTAGTTCTGGTGACTTTTCATATGACGGTTGGTCAAATTTGATGATCTCAAATCATGATCTTCTTAAATAGAGGAGTTAACAGTTTTCCTGTTTTAAAATTTTTAGCCTTTTGGGGTCCATCCAGGATGACATTTTCAGCATCCATTTGCGGTCACATTAGGTTCTCACTCTATATTTGTCAGCTTTACAACCCAAACAAACGTACTGCCTGGAATTTTCACTGCAGTAAGTGCTATTGTTGGGGTAGTGTTGCTGCAGCAACGTACGTCTTTAGGAAATGGCAGGAACACGACTCCCAGATTTTTGTGGCCCCTACATAAGCAATAGCAAAATGTTCAATGGAGTAGGCTACTTTTTGGTTCCACTTGCAATCCTGACATATTTGAAATATGTTGACCAATCACATTGTGATGACCTCAAATGGAAACACTATTGTTATTTTTCTTTTCATAAGTGCTTCCTTTTGGGGTTGTCTCGGCTGTGAGTTTTTTTCTGCAGACAGCTGATAACCATCACATGAATTGACAACGATTCTAGCCCATTCATTGAGTGTGAGGACTGCAATGTGTTCAAGGACCTATTGTACGCATGGAAGTCGGGGTTGAGTTTCATTGGCCAATATCTTTATTAAAAGTAGTTATTGCATGCTGCATATCTTCTCCACTTTAGGAACTTTGGCAAGGCAGGAATGATACATTAAAAACTGGACAATCCTCAACGGAAGGAAGACGCTCCCTCCCAGTCTGTTTCATTGAACCAACCTGAGCACTGCCTTGAGTTTGAGGAATAGTAAGTGCTACTTGTTGGGGCAGTCATACAGACATGATCAACATGAAATGTCTACACGTTGACGTGACATTAGCAATCATATCGGAGGAACAAACTCTTTTCTTTGAATCTGTCAGCAAGATTGCTCAAACATAAGCACTCAATTGTGTTCAGAGAACAGTAAGTGCTTCTTGTTGGGGTAGTTCTGTTGACTTTTCATATGACGGTTGGTCAAATTTGATGATCTCAAATCATGATCATCTCAATTAGAGGAGTTAACAGTTTTCCTGTTTTAAAAATTTTAGCTTTTTGGGGTCCATCCAGGATGACATTTTCAGCATCCATTTGCGGTCACATTAGGTTCTCACTCTATATTTGTCAGTATTACAACCCAAACAAACGTACTGCCTGGAATTTTCACTGCAGTAAGTGCTATTGTTGGGGTAGTGTTGCTGCAGCAACGTACGTCTTTAGGAAATGGCAGGAACACGACTCCCAGATTTTTGTGGCCCCTACATAAGCAATAGCAAAATGTTCAATGGAGTTGGCTACCTTTTGGTTCCTCTTGCAATCCTGACATATTTGAAATATGTTGACCAATCACATTGTGATGACCTCAATTGGAAACACCATTGTTATTTTTCTTTTCATAAGTGCTTCCTTTTGGGGTTGTCTCGGATGTGAGTTTTTTTCTGCAGACAGCTGATAACCATCACATGAATTGACAATGATTCTAGCCCATTCATTGAGTGGGAGGACTGCAATGTGTTCAAGGACCTATTGTACGTATGGAAGGCGGGGTTGAGTTGCATTTGCCAATATCTGTATTAAAAGTAGTTATTGCATGCTGCATATCTTCTCCACTTTAGGAACTTTGGCAAGGCAGGAATGATACATTAAAAACTGGACAATCCTCAACGGAAGGAAGACGCTCCCTCACAGTCTGTTTCATTGACCCAACCTGAGCACTGCCTTGAGTTTCAGGAATAGTAAGTGCTACTTGTTGGGGCAGTCATACAGACATGATCAGCATGAAATGTCTACACATTGACGTGACATTAGCAATCATATCGGAGGAACAAACTCTTTCTTTGAATCTGTCAGCAAGATTGCTCAAACATAAGCACTCACTTGTGTTCAGAGAACAGTAAGTGCTTCTTGTTGGGGTAGTTCTGGTGACTTTTCATATGACGGTTGGTCAAATTTGATGATCTCAAATCATGATCTTCTTAAATAGAGGAGTTAACAGTTTTCCTGTTTTAAAAATTTTAGCCTTTTGGGGTCCATCCAGGATGACATTTTCAGCGTCCATTTGCGGTCACATTAGGTTCTCACTCTATATTTGTCAGTATTACAACCCAAACAAACGTACTGCCTGGAATTTTCACTGCAGTGAGTGTTATTGTTGGGGTAGTGTTGCTGCAGCAACGTACGTCTTTAGGAAATGGCAGGAACACGACTCCCAGATTTTTGTGGCCCCTACATTAGCAATAGCTAAATGTTCAATGGAGTAGGGTACTTTTTGGTTCCACTTGCAATCCTGACATATTTGAAATATGTTGACCAATCACATTGTGATGACCTCAATTGGAAACACCATTGTTATTTTTCTTTTCATAAGTGCTTCCTTTTGGGGTTGTCTCGGCTGTGAGTTTTTTTCTGCAGACAGCTGATAACCATCACATGAATTGACAATGATTCTAGCCCATTCATTGAGTGTGAGGACTGCAATGTGTTCAAGGACCTATTGTACGCATGGAAGTCGGGGTTGAGTTTCATTGGCCAATATCTTTATTAAAAGTTGTTATTGCATGCTGCATATCTTCTCCACTTTAGGAACTTTGGCAAGGCAGGAATGATACATTAAAAACTGGACAATCCTCAACGGAAGGAAGACGCTCCCTCACAGTCTGTTTCATTGACCCAACCTGAGCACTGCCTTGAGTTTGAGGAATAGTAAGTGCTACTTGTTGGGGCAGTCATACAGACATGATCAGCATGAAATGTCTACACATTGACGTGACATTAGCAATCATATCGGAGGAACAAACTCTTTCTTTGAATCTGTCAGCAAGACTGCTCAAACATAAGCACTCACTTGTGTTCAGAGAACAGTAAGTGCTTCTTGTTGGGGTAGTTCTGGTGACTTTTCATATGACGGTTGGTCAAATTTGATGATCTCAAATCATGATCTTCTTAAATAGAGGAGTTAACAGTTTTCCTGTTTTAAAAATTTTAGCCTTTTGGGGTCCATCCAGGATGACATTTTCAGCGTCCATTTGCGGTCACATTAGGTTCTCACTCTATATTTGTCAGTATTACAACCCAAACAAACGTACTGCCTGGAATTTTCACTGCAGTGAGTGTTATTGTTGGGGTAGTGTTGCTGCAGCAACGTACGTCTTTAGGAAATGGCAGGAACACGACTCCCAGATTTTTGTGGCCCCTACATGAGCAATAGCTAAATGTTCAATGGAGTAGGGTACTTTTTGGTTCCACTTGCAATCCTGACATATTTGAAATATGTTGACCAATCACATTGTGATGACCTCAATTGGAAACACCATTGTTATTTTTCTTTTCATAAGTGCTTCCTTTTGGGGTTGTCTCGGCTGTGAGTTTTTTTCTGCAGACAGCTGATAACCATCACATGAATTGACAATGATTCTAGCCCATTCATTGAGTGTGAGGACTGCAATGTGTTCAAGGACCTATTGTACGCATGGAAGGCGGGGTTGAGTTTCATTGGCCAATATCTTTATTAAAAGTTGTTATTGCATGCTGCATATCTTCTCCACTTTAGGAACTTTGGCAAGGCAGGAATGATACATTAAAAACTGGACAATCCTCAACGGAAGGAAGACGCTCCCTCACAGTCTGTTTCATTGACCCAACCTGAGCACTGCCTTGAGTTTCAGGAATAGTAAGTGCTACTTGTTGGGGCAGTCATACAGACATGATCAGCATGAAATGTCTACACATTGACGTGACATTAGCAATCATATCGGAGGAACAAACTCTTTCTTTGAATCTGTCAGCAAGACTGCTCAAACATAAGCACTCACTTGTGTTCAGAGAACAGTAAGTGCTTCTTGTTGGGGTAGTTCTGGTGACTTTTCATATGACGGTTGGTCAAATTTGATGATCTCAAATCATGATCTTCTTAAATAGAGGAGTTAACAGTGTTCCTGTTTTAAAAATTTTAGCCTTTTGGGGTCCATCCAGGATGACATTTTCAGCATCCATTTGCGGTCACATTAGGTTCTCACTCTATATTTGTCAGTATTACAACCCAAACAAACGTACTGCCTGGAATTTTCACTGCAGTAAGTGCTATTGTTGGGGTAGTGTTGCTGCAGCAACGTACGTCTTTAGGAAATGGCAGGAACACGACTCCCAGATTTTTGTGGCCCCTACATAAGCAATAGCAAAATGTTCAATGGAGTTGGCTACCTTTTGGTTCCTCTTGCAATCCTGACATATTTGAAATATGTTGACCAATCACATTGTGATGACCTCAATTGGAAACACCATTGTTATTTTTCTTTTCATAAGTGCTTCCTTTTGGGGTTGTCTCGGATGTGAGTTTTTTTCTGCAGACAGCTGATAACCATCACATGAATTGACAATGATTCTAGCCCATTCATTGAGTGGGAGGACTGCAATGTGTTCAAGGACCTATTGTACGTATGGAAGGCGGGGTTGAGTTGCATTTGCCAATATCTGTATTAAAAGTAGTTATTGCATGCTGCATATCTTCTCCACTTTAGGAACTTTGGCAAGGCAGGAATGATACATTAAAAACTGGACAATCCTCAACGGAAGGAAGACGCTCCCTCACAGTCTGTTTCATTGACCCAACCTGAGCACTGCCTTGAGTTTCAGGAATAGTAAGTGCTACTTGTTGGGGCAGTCATACAGACATGATCAGCATGAAATGTCTACACATTGACGTGACATTAGCAATCATATCGGAGGAACAAACTCTTTCTTTGAATCTGTCAGCAAGATTGCTCAAACATAAGCACTCACTTGTGTTCAGAGAACAGTAAGTGCTTCTTGTTGGGGTAGTTCTGGTGACTTTTCATATGACGGTTGGTCAAATTTGATGATCTCAAATCATGATCTTCTTAAATAGAGGAGTTAACAGTTTTCCTGTTTTAAAAATTTTAGCCTTTTGGGGTCCATCCAGGATGACATTTTCAGCGTCCATTTGCGGTCACATTAGGTTCTCACTCTATATTTGTCAGTATTACAACCCAAACAAACGTACTGCCTGGAATTTTCACTGCAGTGAGTGTTATTGTTGGGGTAGTGTTGCTGCAGCAACGTACGTCTTTAGGAAATGGCAGGAACACGACTCCCAGATTTTTGTGGCCCCTACATTAGCAATAGCTAAATGTTCAATGGAGTAGGGTACTTTTTGGTTCCACTTGCAATCCTGACATATTTGAAATATGTTGACCAATCACATTGTGATGACCTCAATTGGAAACACCATTGTTATTTTTCTTTTCATAAGTGCTTCCTTTTGGGGTTGTCTCGGCTGTGAGTTTTTTTCTGCAGACAGCTGATAACCATCACATGAATTGACAATGATTCTAGCCCATTCATTGAGTGTGAGGACTGCAATGTGTTCAAGGACCTATTGTACGCATGGAAGTCGGGGTTGAGTTTCATTGGCCAATATCTTTATTAAAAGTTGTTATTGCATGCTGCATATCTTCTCCACTTTAGGAACTTTGGCAAGGCAGGAATGATACATTAAAAACTGGACAATCCTCAACGGAAGGAAGACGCTCCCTCACAGTCTGTTTCATTGACCCAACCTGAGCACTGCCTTGAGTTTGAGGAATAGTAAGTGCTACTTGTTGGGGCAGTCATACAGACATGATCAGCATGAAATGTCTACACATTGACGTGACATTAGCAATCATATCGGAGGAACAAACTCTTTCTTTGAATCTGTCAGCAAGACTGCTCAAACATAAGCACTCACTTGTGTTCAGAGAACAGTAAGTGCTTCTTGTTGGGGTAGTTCTGGTGACTTTTCATATGACGGTTGGTCAAATTTGATGATCTCAAATCATGATCTTCTTAAATAGAGGAGTTAACAGTTTTCCTGTTTTAAAAATTTTAGCCTTTTGGGGTCCATCCAGGATGACATTTTCAGCGTCCATTTGCGGTCACATTAGGTTCTCACTCTATATTTGTCAGTATTACAACCCAAACAAACGTACTGCCTGGAATTTTCACTGCAGTGAGTGTTATTGTTGGGGTAGTGTTGCTGCAGCAACGTACGTCTTTAGGAAATGGCAGGAACACGACTCCCAGATTTTTGTGGCCCCTACATGAGCAATAGCTAAATGTTCAATGGAGTAGGGTACTTTTTGGTTCCACTTGCAATCCTGACATATTTGAAATATGTTGACCAATCACATTGTGATGACCTCAATTGGAAACACCATTGTTATTTTTCTTTTCATAAGTGCTTCCTTTTGGGGTTGTCTCGGCTGTGAGTTTTTTTCTGCAGACAGCTGATAACCATCACATGAATTGACAATGATTCTAGCCCATTCATTGAGTGTGAGGACTGCAATGTGTTCAAGGACCTATTGTACGCATGGAAGGCGGGGTTGAGTTTCATTGGCCAATATCTTTATTAAAAGTTGTTATTGCATGCTGCATATCTTCTCCACTTTAGGAACTTTGGCAAGGCAGGAATGATACATTAAAAACTGGACAATCCTCAACGGAAGGAAGACGCTCCCTCACAGTCTGTTTCATTGACCCAACCTGAGCACTGCCTTGAGTTTCAGGAATAGTAAGTGCTACTTGTTGGGGCAGTCATACAGACATGATCAGCATGAAATGTCTACACATTGACGTGACATTAGCAATCATATCGGAGGAACAAACTCTTTCTTTGAATCTGTCAGCAAGACTGCTCAAACATAAGCACTCACTTGTGTTCAGAGAACAGTAAGTGCTTCTTGTTGGGGTAGTTCTGGTGACTTTTCATATGACGGTTGGTCAAATTTGATGATCTCAAATCATGATCTTCTTAAATAGAGGAGTTAACAGTGTTTCTGTTTTAAAAATTTTAGCCTTTTGGGGTCCATCCAGGATGACATTTTCAGCATCCATTTGCGGTCACATTAGGTTCTCACTCTATATTTGTCAGTATTACAACCCAAACAAACGTACTGCCTGGAATTTTCACTGCAGTAAGTGGTATTGTTGGGGTAGTGTTGCTGCAGCAACGTACGTCTTTAGGAAATGGCAGGAACACGACTCCCAGATTTTTGTGGCCCCTACATAAGCAATAGCTAAATGTTCAATGGAGTAGGCTACTTTTTGGTTCCACTTGCAATCCTGACATATTTGAAATATGTTGACCAATCACATTGTGATGACCTCAAATGGAAACACTATTGTTATTTTTCTTTTCATAAGTGCTTCCTTTTGGGGTTGTCTCGGCTGTGAGTTTTTTTCTGCAGACAGCTGATAACCATCACATGAATTGACAACGATTCTAGCCCATTCATTGAGTGTGAGGACTGCAATGTGTTCAAGGACCTATTGTACGCATGGAAGTCGGGGTTGAGTTTCATTGGCCAATATCTTTATTAAAAGTAGTTATTGCATGCTGCATATCTTCTCCACTTTAGGAACTTTGGCAAGGCAGGAATGATACATTAAAAACTGGACAATCCTCAACGGAAGGAAGACGCTCCCTCCCAGTCTGTTTCATTGAACCAACCTGAGCACTGCCTTGAGTTTGAGGAATAGTAAGTGCTACTTGTTGGGGCAGTCATACAGACATGATCAACATGAAATGTCTACACGTTGACGTGACATTAGCAATCATATCGGAGGAACAAACTCTTTTCTTTGAATCTGTCAGCAAGATTGCTCAAACATAAGCACTCAATTGTGTTCAGAGAACAGTAAGTGCTTCTTGTTGGGGTAGTTCTGTTGACTTTTCATATGACGGTTGGTCAAATTTGATGATCTCAAATCATGATCATCTCAATTAGAGGAGTTAACAGTTTTCCTGTTTTAAAAATTTTAGCTTTTTGGGGTCCATCCAGGATGACATTTTCAGCATCCATTTGCGGTCACATTAGGTTCTCACTCTATATTTGTCAGTATTACAACCCAAACAAACGTACTGCCTGGAATTTTCACTGCAGTAAGTGCTATTGTTGGGGTAGTGTTGCTGCAGCAACGTACGTCTTTAGGAAATGGCAGGAACACGACTCCCAGATTTTTGTGGCCCCTACATAAGCAATAGCAAAATGTTCAATGGAGTTGGCTACCTTTTGGTTCCTCTTGCAATCCTGACATATTTGAAATATGTTGACCAATCACATTGTGATGACCTCAATTGGAAACACCATTGTTATTTTTCTTTTCATAAGTGCTTCCTTTTGGGGTTGTCTCGGATGTGAGTTTTTTTCTGCAGACAGCTGATAACCATCACATGAATTGACAATGATTCTAGCCCATTCATTGAGTGGGAGGACTGCAATGTGTTCAAGGACCTATTGTACGCATGGAAGGCGGGGTTGAGTTGCATTTGCCAATATCTGTATTAAAAGTAGTTATTGCATGCTGCATATCTTCTCCACTTTAGGAACTTTGGCAAGGCAGGAATGATACATTAAAAACTGGACAATCCTCAACGGAAGGAAGACGCTCCCTCACAGTCTGTTTCATTGACCCAACCTGAGCACTGCCTTGAGTTTCAGGAATAGTAAGTGCTACTTGTTGGGGCAGTCATACAGACATGATCAGCATGAAATGTCTACACATTGACGTGACATTAGCAATCATATCGGAGGAACAAACTCTTTCTTTGAATCTGTCAGCAAGATTGCTCAAACATAAGCACTCACTTGTGTTCAGAGAACAGTAAGTGCTTCTTGTTGGGGTAGTTCTGGTGACTTTTCATATGACGGTTGGTCAAATTTGATGATCTCAAATCATGATCTTCTTAAATAGAGGAGTTAACAGTTTTCCTGTTTTAAAATTTTTAGCCTTTTGGGGTCCATCCAGGATGACATTTTCAGCATCCATTTGCGGTCACATTAGGTTCTCACTCTATATTTGTCAGTATTACAACCCAAACAAACGTACTGCCTGGAATTTTCACTGCAGTAAGTGCTATTGTTGGGGTAGTGTTGCTGCAGCAACGTACGTCTTTAGGAAATGGCAGGAACACGACTCCCAGATTTTTGTGGCCCCTACATAAGCAATAGCTAAATGTTCAATGGAGTAGGCTACTTTTTGGTTCCACTTGCAATCCTGACATATTTGAAATATGTTGACCAATCACATTGTGATGACCTCAAATGGAAACACCATTGTTATTTTTCTTTTCATAAGTGCTTCCTTTTGGGGTTGTCTCGGCTGTGAGTTTTTTTCTGCAGATAGCTGCTCACACTGATAACGACCACATGAATTGACAATGATTCTAGCCCATTCATTGAGTGGGAGGACTGCAATGTGTTCAAGGACCTATTGTACGCATGGAAGGCGGGGTTGAGTTGCATTTGCCAATATCTGTATTAAAAGTAGTTATTGCATGCTGCATATCTTCTCCACTTTAGGAACTTTGGCAAGGCAGGAATGATACATTAAAAACTGGACAATCCTCAACGGAAGGAAGACGCTCCCTCACAGTCTGTTTCATTGACCCAACCTGAGCACTGCCTTGAGTTTGAGGAATAGTAAGTGCTACTTGTTGGGGCAGTCATACAGACATGATCAGCATGAAATGTCTACACATTGACGTGACATTAGCAATCATATCGGAGGAACAAACTCTTTCTTTGAATCTGTCAGCAAGACTGCTCAAACATAAGCACTCACTTGTGTTCAGAGAACAGTAAGTGCTTCTTGTTGGGGTAGTTCTGGTGACTTTTCATATGACGGTTGGTCAAATTTGATGATCTCAAATCATGATCATCTCAATTAGAGGAGTTAACAGTTTTCCTGTTTTAAAAATTTTAGCTTTTTGGGGTCCATCCAGGATGACATTTTCAGCATCCATTTGCGGTCACATTAGGTTCTCACTCTATATTTGTCAGTATTACAACCCAAACAAACGTACTGCCTGGAATTTTCACTGCAGTAAGTGCTATTGTTGGGGTAGTGTTGCTGCAGCAACGTACGTCTTTAGGAAATGGCAGGAACACGAATCCCAGATTTTTGTGGCCCCTACATAAGCAATAGCTAAATGTTCAATGGATTAGGCTACTTTTTGGTTCCACTTGCAATCCTGACATATTTGAAATATGATGACCAATCACATTGTGATGACCTCAAATGGAAACACCATTGTTATTTTTCTTTTCATAAGTGCTTCCTTTTGGGGTTGTCTCGGCTGTGAGTTTTTTTCTGCAGATAGCTGCTCACACTGATAACGACCACATGAATTGACAATGATTCTAGCCCATTCGTTGAGTGGGAGGACTGCAATGTGTTCAAGGACCGATTGTACGCATGGAAGGCGGGGTTGAGTTGCATTTGCCAATATCTGTATTAAAAGTAGTTATTGCATGCTGCATTTCTTCTCCACTTTAGGAACTTTGGCAAGGCAGGAATGATACATTAAAAACTGGACAATCCTCAACGGAAGGAAGACGCTCCCTCACAGTCTGTTTCATTGACCCAACCTGAGCACTGCCTTGAGTTTCAGGAATAGTAAGTGCTACTTGTTGGGGCAGTCATACAGACATGATCAGCATGAAATGTCTACACATTGACGTGACATTAGCAATCATATCGGAGGAACAAACTCTTTCTTTGAATCTGTCAGCAAGATTGCTCAAACATAAGCACTCACTTGTGTTCAGAGAACAGTAAGTGCTTCTTGTTGGGGTAGTTCTGGTGACTTTTCATATGACGGTTGGTCAAATTTGATGATCTCAAATCATGATCTTCTTAAATAGAGGAGTTAACAGTTTTCCTGTTTTAAAATTTTTAGCCTTTTGGGGTCCATCCAGGATGACATTTTCAGCATCCATTTGCGGTCACATTAGGTTCTCACTCTATATTTGTCAGTATTACAACCCAAACAAACGTACTGCCTGGAATTTTCACTGCAGTAAGTGCTATTGTTGGGGTAGTGTTGCTGCAGCAACGTACGTCTTTAGGAAATGGCAGGAACACGACTCCCAGATTTTTGTGGCCCCTACATAAGCAATAGCTAAATGTTCAATGGAGTAGGCTACTTTTTGGTTCCACTTGCAATCCTGACATATTTGAAATATGTTGACCAATCACATTGTGATGACCTCAAATGGAAACACCATTGTTATTTTTCTTTTCATAAGTGCTTCCTTTTGGGGTTGTCTCGGCTGTGAGTTTTTTTCTGCAGATAGCTGCTCACACTGATAACGACCACATGAATTGACAATGATTCTAGCCCATTCATTGAGTGGGAGGACTGCAATGTGTTCAAGGACCTATTGTACGCATGGAAGGCGGGGTTGAGTTGCATTTGCCAATATCTGTATTAAAAGTAGTTATTGCATGCTGCATATCTTCTCCACTTTAGGAACTTTGGCAAGGCAGGAATGATACATTAAAAACTGGACAATCCTCAACGGAAGGAAGACGCTCCCTCACAGTCTGTTTCATTGACCCAACCTGAGCACTGCCTTGAGTTTGAGGAATAGTAAGTGCTACTTGTTGGGGCAGTCATACAGACATGATCAGCATGAAATGTCTACACATTGACGTGACATTAGCAATCATATCGGAGGAACAAACTCTTTCTTTGAATCTGTCAGCAAGACTGCTCAAACATAAGCACTCACTTGTGTTCAGAGAACAGTAAGTGCTTCTTGTTGGGGTAGTTCTGGTGACTTTTCATATGACGGTTGGTCAAATTTGATGATCTCAAATCATGATCATCTCAATTAGAGGAGTTAACAGTTTTCCTGTTTTAAAAATTTTAGCTTTTTGGGGTCCATCCAGGATGACATTTTCAGCATCCATTTGCGGTCACATTAGGTTCTCACTCTATATTTGTCAGTATTACAACCCAAACAAACGTACTGCCTGGAATTTTCACTGCAGTAAGTGCTATTGTTGGGGTAGTGTTGCTGCAGCAACGTACGTCTTTAGGAAATGGCAGGAACACGAATCCCAGATTTTTGTGGCCCCTACATAAGCAATAGCTAAATGTTCAATGGATTAGGCTACTTTTTGGTTCCACTTGCAATCCTGACATATTTGAAATATGATGACCAATCACATTGTGATGACCTCAAATGGAAACACCATTGTTATTTTTCTTTTCATAAGTGCTTCCTTTTGGGGTTGTCTCGGCTGTGAGTTTTTTTCTGCAGATAGCTGCTCACACTGATAACGACCACATGAATTGACAATGATTCTAGCCCATTCATTGAGTGGGAGGACTGCAATGTGTTCAAGGACCGATTGTACGCATGGAAGGCGGGGTTGAGTTGCATTTGCCAATATCTGTATTAAAAGTAGTTATTGCATGCTGCATTTCTTCTCCACTTTAGGAACTTTGGCAAGGCAGGAATGATACATTAAAAACTGGACAATCCTCAACGGAAGGAAGACGCTCCCTCACAGTCTGTTTCATTGACCCAACCTGAGCACTGCCTTGAGTTTCAGGAATAGTAAGTGCTACTTGTTGGGGCAGTCATACAGACATGATCAGCATGAAATGTCTACACATTGACGTGACATTAGCAATCATATCGGAGGAACAAACTCTTTCTTTGAATCTGTCAGCAAGATTGCTCAAACATAAGCACTCACTTGTGTTCAGAGAACAGTAAGTGCTTCTTGTTGGGGTAGTTCTGGTGACTTTTCATATGACGGTTGGTCAAATTTGATGATCTCAAATCATGATCTTCTTAAATAGAGGAGTTAACAGTTTTCCTGTTTTAAAATTTTTAGCCTTTTGGGGTCCATCCAGGATGACATTTTCAGCATCCATTTGCGGTCACATTAGGTTCTCACTCTATATTTGTCAGTATTACAACCCAAACAAACGTACTGCCTGGAATTTTCACTGCAGTAAGTGCTATTGTTGGAGTAGTGTTGCTGCAGCAACGTACGTCTTTAGGAAATGGCAGGAACACGACTCCCAGATTTTTGTGGCCCCTACATAAGCAATAGCTAAATGTTCAATGGAGTAGGCTACTTTTTGGTTCCACTTGCAATCCTGACATATTTGAAATATGTTGACCAATCACATTGTGATGACCTCAAATGGAAACACTATTGTTATTTTTCTTTTCATAAGTGCTTCCTTTTGGGGTTGTCTCGGATGTGAGTTTTTTTCTGCAGACAGCTGATAACCATCACATGAATTGACAATGATTCTAGCCCATTCATTGAGTGGGAGGACTGCAATGTGTTCAAGGACCTATTGTACGTATGGAAGGCGGGGTTGAGTTGCATTTGCCAATATCTGTATTAAAAGTAGTTATTGCATGCTGCATATCTTCTCCACTTTAGGAACTTTGGCAAGGCAGGAATGATACATTAAAAACTGGACAATCCTCAACGGAAGGAAGACGCTCCCTCACAGTCTGTTTCATTGACCCAACCTGAGCACTGCCTTGAGTTTCAGGAATAGTAAGTGCTACTTGTTGGGGCAGTCATACAGACATGATCAGCATGAAATGTCTACACATTGACGTGACATTAGCAATCATATCGGAGGAACAAACTCTTTCTTTGAATCTGTCAGCAAGATTGCTCAAACATAAGCACTCACTTGTGTTCAGAGAACAGTAAGTGCTTCTTGTTGGGGTAGTTCTGGTGACTTTTCATATGACGGTTGGTCAAATTTGATGATCTCAAATCATGATCTTCTTAAATAGAGGAGTTAACAGTTTTCCTGTTTTAAAAATTTTAGCCTTTTGGGGTCCATCCAGGATGACATTTTCAGCATCCATTTGCGGTCACATTAGGTTCTCACTCTATATTTGTCAGTATTACAACCCAAACAAACGTACTGCCTGGAATTTTCACTGCAGTGAGTGTTATTGTTGGGGTAGTGTTGCTGCAGCAACGTACGTCTTTAGGAAATGGCAGGAACACGACTCCCAGATTTTTGTGGCCCCTACATAAGCAATAGCTAAATGTTCAATGGAGTAGGCTACTTTTTGGTTCCACTTGCAATCCTGACATATTTGAAATATGTTGACCAATCACATTGTGATGACCTCAATTGGAAACACCATTGTTATTTTTCTTTTCATAAGTGCTTCCTTTTGGGGTTGTCTCGGCTGTGAGTTTTTTTCTGCAGACAGCTGATAACCATCACATGAATTGACAATGATTCTAGCCCATTCATTGAGTGTGAGGACTGCAATGTGTTCAAGGACCTATTGTACGCATGGAAGGCGGGGTTGAGTTTCATTGGCCAATATCTTTATTAAAAGTTGTTATTGCATGCTGCATATCTTCTCCACTTTAGGAACTTTGGCAAGGCAGGAATGATACATTAAAAACTGGACAATCCTCAACGGAAGGAAGACGCTCCCTCACAGTCTGTTTCATTGACCCAACCTGAGCACTGCCTTGAGTTTCAGGAATAGTAAGTGCTACTTGTTGGGGCAGTCATACAGACATGATCAGCATGAAATGTCTACACATTGACGTGACATTAGCAATCATATCGGAGGAACAAACTCTTTCTTTGAATCTGTCAGCAAGACTGCTCAAACATAAGCACTCACTTGTGTTCAGAGAACAGTAAGTGCTTCTTGTTGGGGTAGTTCTGGTGACTTTTCATATGACGGTTGGTCAAATTTGATGATCTCAAATCATGATCTTCTTAAATAGAGGAGTTAACAGTGTTCCTGTTTTAAAAATTTTAGCCTTTTGGGGTCCATCCAGGATGACATTTTCAGCATCCATTTGCGGTCACATTAGGTTCTCACTCTATATTTGTCAGTATTACAACCCAAACAAACGTACTGCCTGGAATTTTCACTGCAGTAAGTGCTATTGTTGGGGTAGTGTTGCTGCAGCAACGTACGTCTTTAGGAAATGGCAGGAACACGAATCCCAGATTTTTGTGGCCCCTACATAAGCAATAGCTAAATGTTCAATGGATTAGGCTACTTTTTGGTTCCACTTGCAATCCTGACATATTTGAAATATGATGACCAATCACATTGTGATGACCTCAAATGGAAACACCATTGTTATTTTTCTTTTCATAAGTGCTTCCTTTTGGGGTTGTCTCGGCTGTGAGTTTTTTTCTGCAGATAGCTGCTCACACTGATAACGACCACATGAATTGACAATGATTCTAGCCCATTCATTGAGTGGGAGGACTGCAATGTGTTCAAGGACCGATTGTACGCATGGAAGGCGGGGTTGAGTTGCATTTGCCAATATCTGTATTAAAAGTAGTTATTGCATGCTGCATTTCTTCTCCACTTTAGGAACTTTGGCAAGGCAGGAATGATACATTAAAAACTGGACAATCCTCAACGGAAGGAAGACGCTCCCTCACAGTCTGTTTCATTGACCCAACCTGAGCACTGCCTTGAGTTTCAGGAATAGTAAGTGCTACTTGTTGGGGCAGTCATACAGACATGATCAGCATGAAATGTCTACACATTGACGTGACATTAGCAATCATATCGGAGGAACAAACTCTTTCTTTGAATCTGTCAGCAAGATTGCTCAAACATAAGCACTCACTTGTGTTCAGAGAACAGTAAGTGCTTCTTGTTGGGGTAGTTCTGGTGACTTTTCATATGACGGTTGGTCAAATTTGATGATCTCAAATCATGATCTTCTTAAATAGAGGAGTTAACAGTTTTCCTGTTTTAAAATTTTTAGCCTTTTGGGGTCCATCCAGGATGACATTTTCAGCATCCATTTGCGGTCACATTAGGTTCTCACTCTATATTTGTCAGTATTACAACCCAAACAAACGTACTGCCTGGAATTTTCACTGCAGTAAGTGCTATTGTTGGGGTAGTGTTGCTGCAGCAACGTACGTCTTTAGGAAATGGCAGGAACACGACTCCCAGATTTTTGTGGCCCCTACATAAGCAATAGCAAAATGTTCAATGGAGTTGGCTACCTTTTGGTTCCTCTTGCAATCCTGACATATTTGAAATATGTTGACCAATCACATTGTGATGACCTCAATTGGAAACACCATTGTTATTTTTCTTTTCATAAGTGCTTCCTTTTGGGGTTGTCTCGGATGTGAGTTTTTTTCTGCAGACAGCTGATAACCATCACATGAATTGACAATGATTCTAGCCCATTCATTGAGTGGGAGGACTGCAATGTGTTCAAGGACCTATTGTACGCATGGAAGGCGGGGTTGAGTTGCATTTGCCAATATCTGTATTAAAAGTAGTTATTGCATGCTGCATATCTTCTCCACTTTAGGAACTTTGGCAAGGCAGGAATGATACATTAAAAACTGGACAATCCTCAACGGAAGGAAGACGCTCCCTCACAGTCTGTTTCATTGACCCAACCTGAGCACTGCCTTGAGTTTCAGGAATAGTAAGTGCTACTTGTTGGGGCAGTCATACAGACATGATCAGCATGAAATGTCTACACATTGACGTGACATTAGCAATCATATCGGAGGAACAAACTCTTTCTTTGAATCTGTCAGCAAGATTGCTCAAACATAAGCACTCACTTGTGTTCAGAGAACAGTAAGTGCTTCTTGTTGGGGTAGTTCTGGTGACTTTTCATATGACGGTTGGTCAAATTTGATGATCTCAAATCATGATCTTCTTAAATAGAGGAGTTAACAGTTTTCCTGTTTTAAAATTTTTAGCCTTTTGGGGTCCATCCAGGATGACATTTTCAGCATCCATTTGCGGTCACATTAGGTTCTCACTCTATATTTGTCAGTATTACAACCCAAACAAACGTACTGCCTGGAATTTTCACTGCAGTAAGTGCTATTGTTGGGGTAGTGTTGCTGCAGCAACGTACGTCTTTAGGAAATGGCAGGAACACGACTCCCAGATTTTTGTGGCCCCTACATAAGCAATAGCTAAATGTTCAATGGAGTAGGCTACTTTTTGGTTCCACTTGCAATCCTGACATATTTGAAATATGTTGACCAATCACATTGTGATGACCTCAAATGGAAACACCATTGTTATTTTTCTTTTCATAAGTGCTTCCTTTTGGGGTTGTCTCGGCTGTGAGTTTTTTTCTGCAGATAGCTGCTCACACTGATAACGACCACATGAATTGACAATGATTCTAGCCCATTCATTGAGTGGGAGGACTGCAATGTGTTCAAGGACCTATTGTACGCATGGAAGGCGGGGTTGAGTTGCATTTGCCAATATCTGTATTAAAAGTAGTTATTGCATGCTGCATATCTTCTCCACTTTAGGAACTTTGGCAAGGCAGGAATGATTCATTAAAAACTGGACAATCCTCAACGGAAGGAAGACGCTCCCTCACAGTCTGTTTCATTGACCCAACCTGAGCACTGCCTTGAGTTTGAGGAATAGTAAGTGCTACTTGTTGGGGCAGTCATACAGACATGATCAGCATGAAATGTCTACACATTGACGTGACATTAGCAATCATATCGGAGGAACAAACTCTTTCTTTGAATCTGTCAGCAAGACTGCTCAAACATAAGCACTCACTTGTGTTCAGAGAACAGTAAGTGCTTCTTGTTGGGGTAGTTCTGGTGACTTTTCATATGACGGTTGGTCAAATTTGATGATCTCAAATCATGATCATCTCAATTAGAGGAGTTAACAGTTTTCCTGTTTTAAAAATTTTAGCTTTTTGGGGTCCATCCAGGATGACATTTTCAGCATCCATTTGCGGTCACATTAGGTTCTCACTCTATATTTGTCAGTATTACAACCCAAACAAACGTACTGCCTGGAATTTTCACTGCAGTAAGTGCTATTGTTGGGGTAGTGTTGCTGCAGCAACGTACGTCTTTAGGAAATGGCAGGAACACGAATCCCAGATTTTTGTGGCCCCTACATAAGCAATAGCTAAATGTTCAATGGATTAGGCTACTTTTTGGTTCCACTTGCAATCCTGACATATTTGAAATATGATGACCAATCACATTGTGATGACCTCAAATGGAAACACCATTGTTATTTTTCTTTTCATAAGTGCTTCCTTTTGGGGTTGTCTCGGCTGTGAGTTTTTTTCTGCAGATAGCTGCTCACACTGATAACGACCACATGAATTGACAATGATTCTAGCCCATTCATTGAGTGGGAGGACTGCAATGTGTTCAAGGACCGATTGTACGCATGGAAGGCGGGGTTGAGTTGCATTTGCCAATATCTGTATTAAAAGTAGTTATTGCATGCTGCATTTCTTCTCCACTTTAGGAACTTTGGCAAGGCAGGAATGATACATTAAAAACTGGACAATCCTCAACGGAAGGAAGACGCTCCCTCACAGTCTGTTTCATTGACCCAACCTGAGCACTGCCTTGAGTTTCAGGAATAGTAAGTGCTACTTGTTGGGGCAGTCATACAGACATGATCAGCATGAAATGTCTACACATTGACGTGACATTAGCAATCATATCGGAGGAACAAACTCTTTCTTTGAATCTGTCAGCAAGATTGCTCAAACATAAGCACTCACTTGTGTTCAGAGAACAGTAAGTGCTTCTTGTTGGGGTAGTTCTGGTGACTTTTCATATGACGGTTGGTCAAATTTGATGATCTCAAATCATGATCTTCTTAAATAGAGGAGTTAACAGTTTTCCTGTTTTAAAATTTTTAGCCTTTTGGGGTCCATCCAGGATGACATTTTCAGCATCCATTTGCGGTCACATTAGGTTCTCACTCTATATTTGTCAGTATTACAACCCAAACAAACGTACTGCCTGGAATTTTCACTGCAGTAAGTGCTATTGTTGGGGTAGTGTTGCTGCAGCAACGTACGTCTTTAGGAAATGGCAGGAACACGACTCCCAGATTTTTGTGGCCCCTACATAAGCAATAGCTAAATGTTCAATGGAGTAGGCTACTTTTTGGTTCCACTTGCAATCCTGACATATTTGAAATATGTTGACCAATCACATTGTGATGACCTCAAATGGAAACACTATTGTTATTTTTCTTTTCATAAGTGCTTCCTTTTGGGGTTGTCTCGGATGTGAGTTTTTTTCTGCAGACAGCTGATAACCATCACATGAATTGACAATGATTCTAGCCCATTCATTGAGTGGGAGGACTGCAATGTGTTCAAGGACCTATTGTACGTATGGAAGGCGGGGTTGAGTTGCATTTGCCAATATCTGTATTAAAAGTAGTTATTGCATGCTGCATATCTTCTCCACTTTAGGAACTTTGGCAAGGCAGGAATGATACATTAAAAACTGGACAATCCTCAACGGAAGGAAGACGCTCCCTCACAGTCTGTTTCATTGACCCAACCTGAGCACTGCCTTGAGTTTCAGGAATAGTAAGTGCTACTTGTTGGGGCAGTCATACAGACATGATCAGCATGAAATGTCTACACATTGACGTGACATTAGCAATCATATCGGAGGAACAAACTCTTTCTTTGAATCTGTCAGCAAGATTGCTCAAACATAAGCACTCACTTGTGTTCAGAGAACAGTAAGTGCTTCTTGTTGGGGTAGTTCTGGTGACTTTTCATATGACGGTTGGTCAAATTTGATGATCTCAAATCATGATCTTCTTAAATAGAGGAGTTAACAGTTTTCCTGTTTTAAAAATTTTAGCCTTTTGGGGTCCATCCAGGATGACATTTTCAGCATCCATTTGCGGTCACATTAGGTTCTCACTCTATATTTGTCAGTATTACAACCCAAACAAACGTACTGCCTGGAATTTTCACTGCAGTGAGTGTTATTGTTGGGGTAGTGTTGCTGCAGCAACGTACGTCTTTAGGAAATGGCAGGAACACGACTCCCAGATTTTTGTGGCCCCTACATAAGCAATAGCTAAATGTTCAATGGAGTAGGCTACTTTTTGGTTCCACTTGCAATCCTGACATATTTGAAATATGTTGACCAATCACATTGTGATGACCTCAATTGGAAACACCATTGTTATTTTTCTTTTCATAAGTGCTTCTTTTTGGGGTTGTCTCGGCTGTGAGTTTTTTTCTGCAGACAGCTGATAACCATCACATGAATTGACAATGATTCTAGCCCATTCATTGAGTGTGAGGACTGCAATGTGTTCAAGGACCTATTGTACGCATGGAAGGCGGGGTTGAGTTTCATTGGCCAATATCTTTATTAAAAGTTGTTATTGCATGCTGCATATCTTCTCCACTTTAGGAACTTTGGCAAGGCAGGAATGATACATTAAAAACTGGACAATCCTCAACGGAAGGAAGACGCTCCCTCACAGTCTGTTTCATTGACCCAACCTGAGCACTGCCTTGAGTTTCAGGAATAGTAAGTGCTACTTGTTGGGGCAGTCATACAGACATGATCAGCATGAAATGTCTACACATTGACGTGACATTAGCAATCATATCGGAGGAACAAACTCTTTCTTTGAATCTGTCAGCAAGACTGCTCAAACATAAGCACTCACTTGTGTTCAGAGAACAGTAAGTGCTTCTTGTTGGGGTAGTTCTGGTGACTTTTCATATGACGGTTGGTCAAATTTGATGATCTCAAATCATGATCTTCTTAAATAGAGGAGTTAACAGTGTTCCTGTTTTAAAAATTTTAGCCTTTTGGGGTCCATCCAGGATGACATTTTCAGCATCCATTTGCGGTCACATTAGGTTCTCACTCTATATTTGTCAGTATTACAACCCAAACAAACGTACTGCCTGGAATTTTCACTGCAGTAAGTGCTATTGTTGGGGTAGTGTTGCTGCAGCAACGTACGTCTTTAGGAAATGGCAGGAACACGAATCCCAGATTTTTGTGGCCCCTACATAAGCAATAGCTAAATGTTCAATGGATTAGGCTACTTTTTGGTTCCACTTGCAATCCTGACATATTTGAAATATGATGACCAATCACATTGTGATGACCTCAAATGGAAACACCATTGTTATTTTTCTTTTCATAAGTGCTTCCTTTTGGGGTTGTCTCGGCTGTGAGTTTTTTTCTGCAGATAGCTGCTCACACTGATAACGACCACATGAATTGACAATGATTCTAGCCCATTCATTGAGTGGGAGGACTGCAATGTGTTCAAGGACCGATTGTACGCATGGAAGGCGGGGTTGAGTTGCATTTGCCAATATCTGTATTAAAAGTAGTTATTGCATGCTGCATTTCTTCTCCACTTTAGGAACTTTGGCAAGGCAGGAATGATACATTAAAAACTGGACAATCCTCAACGGAAGGAAGACGCTCCCTCACAGTCTGTTTCATTGACCCAACCTGAGCACTGCCTTGAGTTTCAGGAATAGTAAGTGCTACTTGTTGGGGCAGTCATACAGACATGATCAGCATGAAATGTCTACACATTGACGTGACATTAGCAATCATATCGGAGGAACAAACTCTTTCTTTGAATCTGTCAGCAAGATTGCTCAAACATAAGCACTCACTTGTGTTCAGAGAACAGTAAGTGCTTCTTGTTGGGGTAGTTCTGGTGACTTTTCATATGACGGTTGGTCAAATTTGATGATCTCAAATCATGATCTTCTTAAATAGAGGAGTTAACAGTTTTCCTGTTTTAAAATTTTTAGCCTTTTGGGGTCCATCCAGGATGACATTTTCAGCATCCATTTGCGGTCACATTAGGTTCTCACTCTATATTTGTCAGTATTACAACCCAAACAAACGTACTGCCTGGAATTTTCACTGCAGTAAGTGCTATTGTTGGGGTAGTGTTGCTGCAGCAACGTACGTCTTTAGGAAATGGCAGGAACACGACTCCCAGATTTTTGTGGCCCCTACATAAGCAATAGCTAAATGTTCAATGGAGTAGGCTACTTTTTGGTTCCACTTGCAATCCTGACATATTTGAAATATGTTGACCAATCACATTGTGATGACCTCAAATGGAAACACTATTGTTATTTTTCTTTTCATAAGTGCTTCCTTTTGGGGTTGTCTCGGATGTGAGTTTTTTTCTGCAGACAGCTGATAACCATCACATGAATTGACAATGATTCTAGCCCATTCATTGAGTGGGAGGACTGCAATGTGTTCAAGGACCTATTGTACGTATGGAAGGCGGGGTTGAGTTGCATTTGCCAATATCTGTATTAAAAGTAGTTATTGCATGCTGCATATCTTCTCCACTTTAGGAACTTTGGCAAGGCAGGAATGATACATTAAAAACTGGACAATCCTCAACGGAAGGAAGACGCTCCCTCACAGTCTGTTTCATTGACCCAACCTGAGCACTGCCTTGAGTTTCAGGAATAGTAAGTGCTACTTGTTGGGGCAGTCATACAGACATGATCAGCATGAAATGTCTACACATTGACGTGACATTAGCAATCATATCGGAGGAACAAACTCTTTCTTTGAATCTGTCAGCAAGATTGCTCAAACATAAGCACTCACTTGTGTTCAGAGAACAGTAAGTGCTTCTTGTTGGGGTAGTTCTGGTGACTTTTCATATGACGGTTGGTCAAATTTGATGATCTCAAATCATGATCTTCTTAAATAGAGGAGTTAACAGTTTTCCTGTTTTAAAAATTTTAGCCTTTTGGGGTCCATCCAGGATGACATTTTCAGCATCCATTTGCGGTCACATTAGGTTCTCACTCTATATTTGTCAGTATTACAACCCAAACAAACGTACTGCCTGGAATTTTCACTGCAGTGAGTGTTATTGTTGGGGTAGTGTTGCTGCAGCAACGTACGTCTTTAGGAAATGGCAGGAACACGACTCCCAGATTTTTGTGGCCCCTACATAAGCAATAGCTAAATGTTCAATGGAGTAGGCTACTTTTTGGTTCCACTTGCAATCCTGACATATTTGAAATATGTTGACCAATCACATTGTGATGACCTCAATTGGAAACACCATTGTTATTTTTCTTTTCATAAGTGCTTCCTTTTGGGGTTGTCTCGGCTGTGAGTTTTTTTCTGCAGACAGCTGATAACCATCACATGAATTGACAATGATTCTAGCCCATTCATTGAGTGTGAGGACTGCAATGTGTTCAAGGACCTATTGTACGCATGGAAGGCGGGGTTGAGTTTCATTGGCCAATATCTTTATTAAAAGTTGTTATTGCATGCTGCATATCTTCTCCACTTTAGGAACTTTGGCAAGGCAGGAATGATACATTAAAAACTGGACAATCCTCAACGGAAGGAAGACGCTCCCTCACAGTCTGTTTCATTGACCCAACCTGAGCACTGCCTTGAGTTTCAGGAATAGTAAGTGCTACTTGTTGGGGCAGTCATACAGACATGATCAGCATGAAATGTCTACACATTGACGTGACATTAGCAATCATATCGGAGGAACAAACTCTTTCTTTGAATCTGTCAGCAAGACTGCTCAAACATAAGCACTCACTTGTGTTCAGAGAACAGTAAGTGCTTCTTGTTGGGGTAGTTCTGGTGACTTTTCATATGACGGTTGGTCAAATTTGATGATCTCAAATCATGATCTTCTTAAATAGAGGAGTTAACAGTGTTCCTGTTTTAAAAATTTTAGCCTTTTGGGGTCCATCCAGGATGACATTTTCAGCATCCATTTGCGGTCACATTAGGTTCTCACTCTATATTTGTCAGTATTACAACCCAAACAAACGTACTGCCTGGAATTTTCACTGCAGTAAGTGCTATTGTTGGGGTAGTGTTGCTGCAGCAACGTACGTCTTTAGGAAATGGCAGGAACACGACTCCCAGATTTTTGTGGCCCCTACATAAGCAATAGCTAAATGTTCAATGGAGTAGGCTACTTTTTGGTTCCACTTGCAATCCTGACATATTTGAAATATGTTGACCAATCACATTGTGATGACCTCAAATGGAAACACTATTGTTATTTTTCTTTTCATAAGTGCTTCCTTTTGGGGTTGTCTCGGCTGTGAGTTTTTTTCTGCAGACAGCTGATAACCATCACATGAATTGACAACGATTCTAGCCCATTCATTGAGTGTGAGGACTGCAATGTGTTCAAGGACCTATTGTACGCATGGAAGTCGGGGTTGAGTTTCATTGGCCAATATCTTTATTAAAAGTAGTTATTGCATGCTGCATATCTTCTCCACTTTAGGAACTTTGGCAAGGCAGGAATGATACATTAAAAACTGGACAATCCTCAACGGAAGGAAGACGCTCCCTCCCAGTCTGTTTCATTGAACCAACCTGAGCACTGCCTTGAGTTTGAGGAATAGTAAGTGCTACTTGTTGGGGCAGTCATACAGACATGATCAACATGAAATGTCTACACGTTGACGTGACATTAGCAATCATATCGGAGGAACAAACTCTTTTCTTTGAATCTGTCAGCAAGATTGCTCAAACATAAGCACTCAATTGTGTTCAGAGAACAGTAAGTGCTTCTTGTTGGGGTAGTTCTGTTGACTTTTCATATGACGGTTGGTCAAATTTGATGATCTCAAATCATGATCATCTCAATTAGAGGAGTTAACAGTTTTCCTGTTTTAAAAATTTTAGCTTTTTGGGGTCCATCCAGGATGACATTTTCAGCATCCATTTGCGGTCACATTAGGTTCTCACTCTATATTTGTCAGTATTACAACCCAAACAAACGTACTGCCTGGAATTTTCACTGCAGTAAGTGCTATTGTTGGGGTAGTGTTGCTGCAGCAACGTACGTCTTTAGGAAATGGCAGGAACACGACTCCCAGATTTTTGTGGCCCCTACATAAGCAATAGCAAAATGTTCAATGGAGTTGGCTACCTTTTGGTTCCTCTTGCAATCCTGACATATTTGAAATATGTTGACCAATCACATTGTGATGACCTCAATTGGAAACACCATTGTTATTTTTCTTTTCATAAGTGCTTCCTTTTGGGGTTGTCTCGGATGTGAGTTTTTTTCTGCAGACAGCTGATAACCATCACATGAATTGACAATGATTCTAGCCCATTCATTGAGTGGGAGGACTGCAATGTGTTCAAGGACCTATTGTACGCATGGAAGGCGGGGTTGAGTTGCATTTGCCAATATCTGTATTAAAAGTAGTTATTGCATGCTGCATATCTTCTCCACTTTAGGAACTTTGGCAAGGCAGGAATGATACATTAAAAACTGGACAATCCTCAACGGAAGGAAGACGCTCCCTCACAGTCTGTTTCATTGACCCAACCTGAGCACTGCCTTGAGTTTCAGGAATAGTAAGTGCTACTTGTTGGGGCAGTCATACAGACATGATCAGCATGAAATGTCTACACATTGACGTGACATTAGCAATCATATCGGAGGAACAAACTCTTTCTTTGAATCTGTCAGCAAGACTGCTCAAACATAAGCACTCACTTGTGTTCAGAGAACAGTAAGTGCTTCTTGTTGGGGTAGTTCTGGTGACTTTTCATATGACGGTTGGTCAAATTTGATGATCTCAAATCATGATCATCTCAATTAGAGGAGTTAACAGTTTTCCTGTTTTAAAAATTTTAGCTTTTTGGGGTCCATCCAGGATGACATTTTCAGCATCCATTTGCGGTCACATTAGGTTCTCACTCTATATTTGTCAGTATTACAACCCAAACAAACGTACTGCCTGGAATTTTCACTGCAGTAAGTGCTATTGTTGGGGTAGTGTTGCTGCAGCAACGTACGTCTTTAGGAAATGGCAGGAACACGAATCCCAGATTTTTGTGGCCCCTACATAAGCAATAGCTAAATGTTCAATGGATTAGGCTACTTTTTGGTTCCACTTGCAATCCTGACATATTTGAAATATGATGACCAATCACATTGTGATGACCTCAAATGGAAACACCATTGTTATTTTTCTTTTCATAAGTGCTTCCTTTTGGGGTTGTCTCGGCTGTGAGTTTTTTTCTGCAGATAGCTGCTCACACTGATAACGACCACATGAATTGACAATGATTCTAGCCCATTCATTGAGTGGGAGGACTGCAATGTGTTCAAGGACCGATTGTACGCATGGAAGGCGGGGTTGAGTTGCATTTGCCAATATCTGTATTAAAAGTAGTTATTGCATGCTGCATTTCTTCTCCACTTTAGGAACTTTGGCAAGGCAGGAATGATACATTAAAAACTGGACAATCCTCAACGGAAGGAAGACGCTCCCTCACAGTCTGTTTCATTGACCCAACCTGAGCACTGCCTTGAGTTTCAGGAATAGTAAGTGCTACTTGTTGGGGCAGTCATACAGACATGATCAGCATGAAATGTCTACACATTGACGTGACATTAGCAATCATATCGGAGGAACAAACTCTTTCTTTGAATCTGTCAGCAAGATTGCTCAAACATAAGCACTCACTTGTGTTCAGAGAACAGTAAGTGCTTCTTGTTGGGGTAGTTCTGGTGACTTTTCATATGACGGTTGGTCAAATTTGATGATCTCAAATCATGATCTTCTTAAATAGAGGAGTTAACAGTTTTCCTGTTTTAAAATTTTTAGCCTTTTGGGGTCCATCCAGGATGACATTTTCAGCATCCATTTGCGGTCACATTAGGTTCTCACTCTATATTTGTCAGTATTACAACCCAAACAAACGTACTGCCTGGAATTTTCACTGCAGTAAGTGCTATTGTTGGGGTAGTGTTGCTGCAGCAACGTACGTCTTTAGGAAATGGCAGGAACACGACTCCCAGATTTTTGTGGCCCCTACATAAGCAATAGCTAAATGTTCAATGGAGTAGGCTACTTTTTGGTTCCACTTGCAATCCTGACATATTTGAAATATGTTGACCAATCACATTGTGATGACCTCAAATGGAAACACTATTGTTATTTTTCTTTTCATAAGTGCTTCCTTTTGGGGTTGTCTCGGATGTGAGTTTTTTTCTGCAGACAGCTGATAACCATCACATGAATTGACAATGATTCTAGCCCATTCATTGAGTGGGAGGACTGCAATGTGTTCAAGGACCTATTGTACGTATGGAAGGCGGGGTTGAGTTGCATTTGCCAATATCTGTATTAAAAGTAGTTATTGCATGCTGCATATCTTCTCCACTTTAGGAACTTTGGCAAGGCAGGAATGATACATTAAAAACTGGACAATCCTCAACGGAAGGAAGACGCTCCCTCACAGTCTGTTTCATTGACCCAACCTGAGCACTGCCTTGAGTTTCAGGAATAGTAAGTGCTACTTGTTGGGGCAGTCATACAGACATGATCAGCATGAAATGTCTACACATTGACGTGACATTAGCAATCATATCGGAGGAACAAACTCTTTCTTTGAATCTGTCAGCAAGATTGCTCAAACATAAGCACTCACTTGTGTTCAGAGAACAGTAAGTGCTTCTTGTTGGGGTAGTTCTGGTGACTTTTCATATGACGGTTGGTCAAATTTGATGATCTCAAATCATGATCATCTCAATTAGAGGAGTTAACAGTTTTCCTGTTTTAAAAATTTTAGCTTTTTGGGGTCCATCCAGGATGACATTTTCAGCATCCATTTGCGGTCACATTAGGTTCTCACTCTATATTTGTCAGTATTACAACCCAAACAAACGTACTGCCTGGAATTTTCACTGCAGTAAGTGCTATTGTTGGGGTAGTGTTGCTGCAGCAACGTACGTCTTTAGGAAATGGCAGGAACACGAATCCCAGATTTTTGTGGCCCCTACATAAGCAATAGCTAAATGTTCAATGGATTAGGCTACTTTTTGGTTCCACTTGCAATCCTGACATATTTGAAATATGATGACCAATCACATTGTGATGACCTCAAATGGAAACACCATTGTTATTTTTCTTTTCATAAGTGCTTCCTTTTGGGGTTGTCTCGGCTGTGAGTTTTTTTCTGCAGATAGCTGCTCACACTGATAACGACCACATGAATTGACAATGATTCTAGCCCATTCATTGAGTGGGAGGACTGCAATGTGTTCAAGGACCGATTGTACGCATGGAAGGCGGGGTTGAGTTGCATTTGCCAATATCTGTATTAAAAGTAGTTATTGCATGCTGCATTTCTTCTCCACTTTAGGAACTTTGGCAAGGCAGGAATGATACATTAAAAACTGGACAATCCTCAACGGAAGGAAGACGCTCCCTCACAGTCTGTTTCATTGACCCAACCTGAGCACTGCCTTGAGTTTCAGGAATAGTAAGTGCTACTTGTTGGGGCAGTCATACAGACATGATCAGCATGAAATGTCTACACATTGACGTGACATTAGCAATCATATCGGAGGAACAAACTCTTTCTTTGAATCTGTCAGCAAGATTGCTCAAACATAAGCACTCACTTGTGTTCAGAGAACAGTAAGTGCTTCTTGTTGGGGTAGTTCTGGTGACTTTTCATATGACGGTTGGTCAAATTTGATGATCTCAAATCATGATCTTCTTAAATAGAGGAGTTAACAGTTTTCCTGTTTTAAAATTTTTAGCCTTTTGGGGTCCATCCAGGATGACATTTTCAGCATCCATTTGCGGTCACATTAGGTTCTCACTCTATATTTGTCAGTATTACAACCCAAACAAACGTACTGCCTGGAATTTTCACTGCAGTAAGTGCTATTGTTGGGGTAGTGTTGCTGCAGCAACGTACGTCTTTAGGAAATGGCAGGAACACGACTCCCAGATTTTTGTGGCCCCTACATAAGCAATAGCTAAATGTTCAATGGAGTAGGCTACTTTTTGGTTCCACTTGCAATCCTGACATATTTGAAATATGTTGACCAATCACATTGTGATGACCTCAAATGGAAACACTATTGTTATTTTTCTTTTCATAAGTGCTTCCTTTTGGGGTTGTCTCGGATGTGAGTTTTTTTCTGCAGACAGCTGATAACCATCACATGAATTGACAATGATTCTAGCCCATTCATTGAGTGGGAGGACTGCAATGTGTTCAAGGACCTATTGTACGTATGGAAGGCGGGGTTGAGTTGCATTTGCCAATATCTGTATTAAAAGTAGTTATTGCATGCTGCATATCTTCTCCACTTTAGGAACTTTGGCAAGGCAGGAATGATACATTAAAAACTGGACAATCCTCAACGGAAGGAAGACGCTCCCTCACAGTCTGTTTCATTGACCCAACCTGAGCACTGCCTTGAGTTTCAGGAATAGTAAGTGCTACTTGTTGGGGCAGTCATACAGACATGATCAGCATGAAATGTCTACACATTGACGTGACATTAGCAATCATATCGGAGGAACAAACTCTTTCTTTGAATCTGTCAGCAAGATTGCTCAAACATAAGCACTCACTTGTGTTCAGAGAACAGTAAGTGCTTCTTGTTGGGGTAGTTCTGGTGACTTTTCATATGACGGTTGGTCAAATTTGATGATCTCAAATCATGATCTTCTTAAATAGAGGAGTTAACAGTTTTCCTGTTTTAAAAATTTTAGCCTTTTGGGGTCCATCCAGGATGACATTTTCAGCATCCATTTGCGGTCACATTAGGTTCTCACTCTATATTTGTCAGTATTACAACCCAAACAAACGTACTGCCTGGAATTTTCACTGCAGTGAGTGTTATTGTTGGGGTAGTGTTGCTGCAGCAACGTACGTCTTTAGGAAATGGCAGGAACACGACTCCCAGATTTTTGTGGCCCCTACATAAGCAATAGCTAAATGTTCAATGGAGTAGGCTACTTTTTGGTTCCACTTGCAATCCTGACATATTTGAAATATGTTGACCAATCACATTGTGATGACCTCAATTGGAAACACCATTGTTATTTTTCTTTTCATAAGTGCTTCTTTTTGGGGTTGTCTCGGCTGTGAGTTTTTTTCTGCAGACAGCTGATAACCATCACATGAATTGACAATGATTCTAGCCCATTCATTGAGTGTGAGGACTGCAATGTGTTCAAGGACCTATTGTACGCATGGAAGGCGGGGTTGAGTTTCATTGGCCAATATCTTTATTAAAAGTTGTTATTGCATGCTGCATATCTTCTCCACTTTAGGAACTTTGGCAAGGCAGGAATGATACATTAAAAACTGGACAATCCTCAACGGAAGGAAGACGCTCCCTCACAGTCTGTTTCATTGACCCAACCTGAGCACTGCCTTGAGTTTCAGGAATAGTAAGTGCTACTTGTTGGGGCAGTCATACAGACATGATCAGCATGAAATGTCTACACATTGACGTGACATTAGCAATCATATCGGAGGAACAAACTCTTTCTTTGAATCTGTCAGCAAGACTGCTCAAACATAAGCACTCACTTGTGTTCAGAGAACAGTAAGTGCTTCTTGTTGGGGTAGTTCTGGTGACTTTTCATATGACGGTTGGTCAAATTTGATGATCTCAAATCATGATCTTCTTAAATAGAGGAGTTAACAGTGTTCCTGTTTTAAAAATTTTAGCCTTTTGGGGTCCATCCAGGATGACATTTTCAGCATCCATTTGCGGTCACATTAGGTTCTCACTCTATATTTGTCAGTATTACAACCCAAACAAACGTACTGCCTGGAATTTTCACTGCAGTAAGTGCTATTGTTGGGGTAGTGTTGCTGCAGCAACGTACGTCTTTAGGAAATGGCAGGAACACGAATCCCAGATTTTTGTGGCCCCTACATAAGCAATAGCTAAATGTTCAATGGATTAGGCTACTTTTTGGTTCCACTTGCAATCCTGACATATTTGAAATATGATGACCAATCACATTGTGATGACCTCAAATGGAAACACCATTGTTATTTTTCTTTTCATAAGTGCTTCCTTTTGGGGTTGTCTCGGCTGTGAGTTTTTTTCTGCAGATAGCTGCTCACACTGATAACGACCACATGAATTGACAATGATTCTAGCCCATTCATTGAGTGGGAGGACTGCAATGTGTTCAAGGACCGATTGTACGCATGGAAGGCGGGGTTGAGTTGCATTTGCCAATATCTGTATTAAAAGTAGTTATTGCATGCTGCATTTCTTCTCCACTTTAGGAACTTTGGCAAGGCAGGAATGATACATTAAAAACTGGACAATCCTCAACGGAAGGAAGACGCTCCCTCACAGTCTGTTTCATTGACCCAACCTGAGCACTGCCTTGAGTTTCAGGAATAGTAAGTGCTACTTGTTGGGGCAGTCATACAGACATGATCAGCATGAAATGTCTACACATTGACGTGACATTAGCAATCATATCGGAGGAACAAACTCTTTCTTTGAATCTGTCAGCAAGATTGCTCAAACATAAGCACTCACTTGTGTTCAGAGAACAGTAAGTGCTTCTTGTTGGGGTAGTTCTGGTGACTTTTCATATGACGGTTGGTCAAATTTGATGATCTCAAATCATGATCTTCTTAAATAGAGGAGTTAACAGTTTTCCTGTTTTAAAATTTTTAGCCTTTTGGGGTCCATCCAGGATGACATTTTCAGCATCCATTTGCGGTCACATTAGGTTCTCACTCTATATTTGTCAGTATTACAACCCAAACAAACGTACTGCCTGGAATTTTCACTGCAGTAAGTGCTATTGTTGGGGTAGTGTTGCTGCAGCAACGTACGTCTTTAGGAAATGGCAGGAACACGACTCCCAGATTTTTGTGGCCCCTACATAAGCAATAGCTAAATGTTCAATGGAGTAGGCTACTTTTTGGTTCCACTTGCAATCCTGACATATTTGAAATATGTTGACCAATCACATTGTGATGACCTCAAATGGAAACACTATTGTTATTTTTCTTTTCATAAGTGCTTCCTTTTGGGGTTGTCTCGGATGTGAGTTTTTTTCTGCAGACAGCTGATAACCATCACATGAATTGACAATGATTCTAGCCCATTCATTGAGTGGGAGGACTGCAATGTGTTCAAGGACCTATTGTACGTATGGAAGGCGGGGTTGAGTTGCATTTGCCAATATCTGTATTAAAAGTAGTTATTGCATGCTGCATATCTTCTCCACTTTAGGAACTTTGGCAAGGCAGGAATGATACATTAAAAACTGGACAATCCTCAACGGAAGGAAGACGCTCCCTCACAGTCTGTTTCATTGACCCAACCTGAGCACTGCCTTGAGTTTCAGGAATAGTAAGTGCTACTTGTTGGGGCAGTCATACAGACATGATCAGCATGAAATGTCTACACATTGACGTGACATTAGCAATCATATCGGAGGAACAAACTCTTTCTTTGAATCTGTCAGCAAGATTGCTCAAACATAAGCACTCACTTGTGTTCAGAGAACAGTAAGTGCTTCTTGTTGGGGTAGTTCTGGTGACTTTTCATATGACGGTTGGTCAAATTTGATGATCTCAAATCATGATCTTCTTAAATAGAGGAGTTAACAGTTTTCCTGTTTTAAAAATTTTAGCCTTTTGGGGTCCATCCAGGATGACATTTTCAGCATCCATTTGCGGTCACATTAGGTTCTCACTCTATATTTGTCAGTATTACAACCCAAACAAACGTACTGCCTGGAATTTTCACTGCAGTGAGTGTTATTGTTGGGG
The DNA here is from genome assembly GCF_051991245.1 of Festucalex cinctus. Lineage (NCBI taxonomy): Eukaryota > Metazoa > Chordata > Actinopteri > Syngnathiformes > Syngnathidae > Festucalex > Festucalex cinctus. Next base: position 21,889,979 of record NC_135427.1, read on the forward strand.
TAGTGTTGCTGCAGCAACGTACGTCTTTAGGAAATGGCAGGAACACGACTCCCAGATTTTTGTGGCCCCTACATAAGCAATAGCTAAATGTTCAATGGAGTAGGCTACTTTTTGGTTCCACTTGCAATCCTGACATATTTGAAATATGTTGACCAATCACATTGTGATGACCTCAATTGGAAACACCATTGTTATTTTTCTTTTCATAAGTGCTTCCTTTTGGGGTTGTCTCGGCTGTGAGTTTTTTTCTGCAGACAGCTGATAACCATCACATGAATTGACAATGATTCTAGCCCATTCATTGAGTGTGAGGACTGCAATGTGTTCAAGGACCTATTGTACGCATGGAAGGCGGGGTTGAGTTTCATTGGCCAATATCTTTATTAAAAGTTGTTATTGCATGCTGCATATCTTCTCCACTTTAGGAACTTTGGCAAGGCAGGAATGATACATTAAAAACTGGACAATCCTCAACGGAAGGAAGACGCTCCCTCACAGTCTGTTTCATTGACCCAACCTGAGCACTGCCTTGAGTTTCAGGAATAGTAAGTGCTACTTGTTGGGGCAGTCATACAGACATGATCAGCATGAAATGTCTACACATTGACGTGACATTAGCAATCATATCGGAGGAACAAACTCTTTCTTTGAATCTGTCAGCAAGACTGCTCAAACATAAGCACTCACTTGTGTTCAGAGAACAGTAAGTGCTTCTTGTTGGGGTAGTTCTGGTGACTTTTCATATGACGGTTGGTCAAATTTGATGATCTCAAATCATGATCTTCTTAAATAGAGGAGTTAACAGTGTTCCTGTTTTAAAAATTTTAGCCTTTTGGGGTCCATCCAGGATGACATTTTCAGCATCCATTTGCGGTCACATTAGGTTCTCACTCTATATTTGTCAGTATTACAACCCAAACAAACGTACTGCCTGGAATTTTCACTGCAGTAAGTGCTATTGTTGGGGTAGTGTTGCTGCAGCAACGTACGTCTTTAGGAAATGGCAGGAACACGACTCCCAGATTTTTGTGGCCCCTACATAAGCAATAGCTAAATGTTCAATGGAGTAGGCTACTTTTTGGTTCCACTTGCAATCCTGACATATTTGAAATATGTTGACCAATCACATTGTGATGACCTCAAATGGAAACACTATTGTTATTTTTCTTTTCATAAGTGCTTCCTTTTGGGGTTGTCTCGGCTGTGAGTTTTTTTCTGCAGACAGCTGATAACCATCACATGAATTGACAACGATTCTAGCCCATTCATTGAGTGTGAGGACTGCAATGTGTTCAAGGACCTATTGTACGCATGGAAGTCGGGGTTGAGTTTCATTGGCCAATATCTTTATTAAAAGTAGTTATTGCATGCTGCATATCTTCTCCACTTTAGGAACTTTGGCAAGGCAGGAATGATACATTAAAAACTGGACAATCCTCAACGGAAGGAAGACGCTCCCTCACAGTCTGTTTCATTGACCCAACCTGAGCACTGCCTTGAGTTTCAGGAACAGTAAGTGCTTCTTGTTGGGGTAGTTCTGTTGACTTTTCATATGACGGTTGGTCAAATTTGATGATCTCAAATCATGATCATCTCAATTAGAGGAGTTAACAGTTTTCCTGTTTTAAAAATTTTAGCTTTTTGGGGTCCATCCAGGATGACATTTTCAGCATCCATTTGCGGTCACATTAGGTTCTCACTCTATATTTGTCAGTATTACAACCCAAACAAACGTACTGCCTGGAATTTTCACTGCAGTAAGTGCTATTGTTGGGGTAGTGTTGCTGCAGCAACGTACGTCTTTAGGAAATGGCAGGAACACGACTCCCAGATTTTTGTGGCCCCTACATAAGCAATAGCAAAATGTTCAATGGAGTTGGCTACCTTTTGGTTCCTCTTGCAATCCTGACATATTTGAAATATGTTGACCAATCACATTGTGATGACCTCAATTGGAAACACCATTGTTATTTTTCTTTTCATAAGTGCTTCCTTTTGGGGTTGTCTCGGATGTGAGTTTTTTTCTGCAGACAGCTGATAACCATCACATGAATTGACAATGATTCTAGCCCATTCATTGAGTGGGAGGACTGCAATGTGTTCAAGGACCTATTGTACGCATGGAAGGCGGGGTTGAGTTGCATTTGCCAATATCTGTATTAAAAGTAGTTATTGCATGCTGCATATCTTCTCCACTTTAGGAACTTTGGCAAGGCAGGAATGATACATTAAAAACTGGACAATCCTCAACGGAAGGAAGACGCTCCCTCACAGTCTGTTTCATTGACCCAACCTGAGCACTGCCTTGAGTTTCAGGAATAGTAAGTGCTACTTGTTGGGGCAGTCATACAGACATGATCAGCATGAAATGTCTACACATTGACGTGACATTAGCAATCATATCGGAGGAACAAACTCTTTCTTTGAATCTGTCAGCAAGACTGCTCAAACATAAGCACTCACTTGTGTTCAGAGAACAGTAAGTGCTTCTTGTTGGGGTAGTTCTGGTGACTTTTCATATGACGGTTGGTCAAATTTGATGATCTCAAATCATGATCATCTCAATTAGAGGAGTTAACAGTTTTCCTGTTTTAAAAATTTTAGCTTTTTGGGGTCCATCCAGGATGACATTTTCAGCATCCATTTGCGGTCACATTAGGTTCTCACTCTATATTTGTCAGTATTACAACCCAAACAAACGTACTGCCTGGAATTTTCACTGCAGTAAGTGCTATTGTTGGGGTAGTGTTGCTGCAGCAACGTACGTCTTTAGGAAATGGCAGGAACACGAATCCCAGATTTTTGTGGCCCCTACATAAGCAATAGCTAAATGTTCAATGGATTAGGCTACTTTTTGGTTCCACTTGCAATCCTGACATATTTGAAATATGATGACCAATCACATTGTGATGACCTCAAATGGAAACACCATTGTTATTTTTCTTTTCATAAGTGCTTCCTTTTGGGGTTGTCTCGGCTGTGAGTTTTTTTCTGCAGATAGCTGCTCACACTGATAACGACCACATGAATTGACAATGATTCTAGCCCATTCATTGAGTGGGAGGACTGCAATGTGTTCAAGGACCGATTGTACGCATGGAAGGCGGGGTTGAGTTGCATTTGCCAATATCTGTATTAAAAGTAGTTATTGCATGCTGCATTTCTTCTCCACTTTAGGAACTTTGGCAAGGCAGGAATGATACATTAAAAACTGGACAATCCTCAACGGAAGGAAGACGCTCCCTCACAGTCTGTTTCATTGACCCAACCTGAGCACTGCCTTGAGTTTCAGGAATAGTAAGTGCTACTTGTTGGGGCAGTCATACAGACATGATCAGCATGAAATGTCTACACATTGACGTGACATTAGCAATCATATCGGAGGAACAAACTCTTTCTTTGAATCTGTCAGCAAGATTGCTCAAACATAAGCACTCACTTGTGTTCAGAGAACAGTAAGTGCTTCTTGTTGGGGTAGTTCTGGTGACTTTTCATATGACGGTTGGTCAAATTTGATGATCTCAAATCATGATCTTCTTAAATAGAGGAGTTAACAGTTTTCCTGTTTTAAAATTTTTAGCCTTTTGGGGTCCATCCAGGATGACATTTTCAGCATCCATTTGCGGTCACATTAGGTTCTCACTCTATATTTGTCAGTATTACAACCCAAACAAACGTACTGCCTGGAATTTTCACTGCAGTAAGTGCTATTGTTGGGGTAGTGTTGCTGCAGCAACGTACGTCTTTAGGAAATGGCAGGAACACGACTCCCAGATTTTTGTGGCCCCTACATAAGCAATAGCTAAATGTTCAATGGAGTAGGCTACTTTTTGGTTCCACTTGCAATCCTGACATATTTGAAATATGTTGACCAATCACATTGTGATGACCTCAAATGGAAACACTATTGTTATTTTTCTTTTCATAAGTGCTTCCTTTTGGGGTTGTCTCGGATGTGAGTTTTTTTCTGCAGACAGCTGATAACCATCACATGAATTGACAATGATTCTAGCCCATTCATTGAGTGGGAGGACTGCAATGTGTTCAAGGACCTATTGTACGTATGGAAGGCGGGGTTGAGTTGCATTTGCCAATATCTGTATTAAAAGTAGTTATTGCATGCTGCATATCTTCTCCACTTTAGGAACTTTGGCAAGGCAGGAATGATACATTAAAAACTGGACAATCCTCAACGGAAGGAAGACGCTCCCTCACAGTCTGTTTCATTGACCCAACCTGAGCACTGCCTTGAGTTTCAGGAATAGTAAGTGCTACTTGTTGGGGCAGTCATACAGACATGATCAGCATGAAATGTCTACACATTGACGTGACATTAGCAATCATATCGGAGGAACAAACTCTTTCTTTGAATCTGTCAGCAAGATTGCTCAAACATAAGCACTCACTTGTGTTCAGAGAACAGTAAGTGCTTCTTGTTGGGGTAGTTCTGGTGACTTTTCATATGACGGTTGGTCAAATTTGATGATCTCAAATCATGATCATCTCAATTAGAGGAGTTAACAGTTTTCCTGTTTTAAAAATTTTAGCTTTTTGGGGTCCATCCAGGATGACATTTTCAGCATCCATTTGCGGTCACATTAGGTTCTCACTCTATATTTGTCAGTATTACAACCCAAACAAACGTACTGCCTGGAATTTTCACTGCAGTAAGTGCTATTGTTGGGGTAGTGTTGCTGCAGCAACGTACGTCTTTAGGAAATGGCAGGAACACGAATCCCAGATTTTTGTGGCCCCTACATAAGCAATAGCTAAATGTTCAATGGATTAGGCTACTTTTTGGTTCCACTTGCAATCCTGACATATTTGAAATATGATGACCAATCACATTGTGATGACCTCAAATGGAAACACCATTGTTATTTTTCTTTTCATAAGTGCTTCCTTTTGGGGTTGTCTCGGCTGTGAGTTTTTTTCTGCAGATAGCTGCTCACACTGATAACGACCACATGAATTGACAATGATTCTAGCCCATTCATTGAGTGGGAGGACTGCAATGTGTTCAAGGACCGATTGTACGCATGGAAGGCGGGGTTGAGTTGCATTTGCCAATATCTGTATTAAAAGTAGTTATTGCATGCTGCATTTCTTCTCCACTTTAGGAACTTTGGCAAGGCAGGAATGATACATTAAAAACTGGACAATCCTCAACGGAAGGAAGACGCTCCCTCACAGTCTGTTTCATTGACCCAACCTGAGCACTGCCTTGAGTTTCAGGAATAGTAAGTGCTACTTGTTGGGGCAGTCATACAGACATGATCAGCATGAAATGTCTACACATTGACGTGACATTAGCAATCATATCGGAGGAACAAACTCTTTCTTTGAATCTGTCAGCAAGATTGCTCAAACATAAGCACTCACTTGTGTTCAGAGAACAGTAAGTGCTTCTTGTTGGGGTAGTTCTGGTGACTTTTCATATGACGGTTGGTCAAATTTGATGATCTCAAATCATGATCTTCTTAAATAGAGGAGTTAACAGTTTTCCTGTTTTAAAATTTTTAGCCTTTTGGGGTCCATCCAGGATGACATTTTCAGCATCCATTTGCGGTCACATTAGGTTCTCACTCTATATTTGTCAGTATTACAACCCAAACAAACGTACTGCCTGGAATTTTCACTGCAGTAAGTGCTATTGTTGGGGTAGTGTTGCTGCAGCAACGTACGTCTTTAGGAAATGGCAGGAACACGACTCCCAGATTTTTGTGGCCCCTACATAAGCAATAGCTAAATGTTCAATGGAGTAGGCTACTTTTTGGTTCCACTTGCAATCCTGACATATTTGAAATATGTTGACCAATCACATTGTGATGACCTCAAATGGAAACACTATTGTTATTTTTCTTTTCATAAGTGCTTCCTTTTGGGGTTGTCTCGGATGTGAGTTTTTTTCTGCAGACAGCTGATAACCATCACATGAATTGACAATGATTCTAGCCCATTCATTGAGTGGGAGGACTGCAATGTGTTCAAGGACCTATTGTACGTATGGAAGGCGGGGTTGAGTTGCATTTGCCAATATCTGTATTAAAAGTAGTTATTGCATGCTGCATATCTTCTCCACTTTAGGAACTTTGGCAAGGCAGGAATGATACATTAAAAACTGGACAATCCTCAACGGAAGGAAGACGCTCCCTCACAGTCTGTTTCATTGACCCAACCTGAGCACTGCCTTGAGTTTCAGGAATAGTAAGTGCTACTTGTTGGGGCAGTCATACAGACATGATCAGCATGAAATGTCTACACATTGACGTGACATTAGCAATCATATCGGAGGAACAAACTCTTTCTTTGAATCTGTCAGCAAGATTGCTCAAACATAAGCACTCACTTGTGTTCAGAGAACAGTAAGTGCTTCTTGTTGGGGTAGTTCTGGTGACTTTTCATATGACGGTTGGTCAAATTTGATGATCTCAAATCATGATCATCTCAATTAGAGGAGTTAACAGTTTTCCTGTTTTAAAAATTTTAGCTTTTTGGGGTCCATCCAGGATGACATTTTCAGCATCCATTTGCGGTCACATTAGGTTCTCACTCTATATTTGTCAGTATTACAACCCAAACAAACGTACTGCCTGGAATTTTCACTGCAGTAAGTGCTATTGTTGGGGTAGTGTTGCTGCAGCAACGTACGTCTTTAGGAAATGGCAGGAACACGAATCCCAGATTTTTGTGGCCCCTACATAAGCAATAGCTAAATGTTCAATGGATTAGGCTACTTTTTGGTTCCACTTGCAATCCTGACATATTTGAAATATGATGACCAATCACATTGTGATGACCTCAAATGGAAACACCATTGTTATTTTTCTTTTCATAAGTGCTTCCTTTTGGGGTTGTCTCGGCTGTGAGTTTTTTTCTGCAGATAGCTGCTCACACTGATAACGACCACATGAATTGACAATGATTCTAGCCCATTCATTGAGTGGGAGGACTGCAATGTGTTCAAGGACCGATTGTACGCATGGAAGGCGGGGTTGAGTTGCATTTGCCAATATCTGTATTAAAAGTAGTTATTGCATGCTGCATTTCTTCTCCACTTTAGGAACTTTGGCAAGGCAGGAATGATACATTAAAAACTGGACAATCCTCAACGGAAGGAAGACGCTCCCTCACAGTCTGTTTCATTGACCCAACCTGAGCACTGCCTTGAGTTTCAGGAATAGTAAGTGCTACTTGTTGGGGCAGTCATACAGACATGATCAGCATGAAATGTCTACACATTGACGTGACATTAGCAATCATATCGGAGGAACAAACTCTTTCTTTGAATCTGTCAGCAAGATTGCTCAAACATAAGCACTCACTTGTGTTCAGAGAACAGTAAGTGCTTCTTGTTGGGGTAGTTCTGGTGACTTTTCATATGACGGTTGGTCAAATTTGATGATCTCAAATCATGATCTTCTTAAATAGAGGAGTTAACAGTTTTCCTGTTTTAAAATTTTTAGCCTTTTGGGGTCCATCCAGGATGACATTTTCAGCATCCATTTGCGGTCACATTAGGTTCTCACTCTATATTTGTCAGTATTACAACCCAAACAAACGTACTGCCTGGAATTTTCACTGCAGTAAGTGCTATTGTTGGGGTAGTGTTGCTGCAGCAACGTACGTCTTTAGGAAATGGCAGGAACACGACTCCCAGATTTTTGTGGCCCCTACATAAGCAATAGCTAAATGTTCAATGGAGTAGGCTACTTTTTGGTTCCACTTGCAATCCTGACATATTTGAAATATGTTGACCAATCACATTGTGATGACCTCAAATGGAAACACTATTGTTATTTTTCTTTTCATAAGTGCTTCCTTTTGGGGTTGTCTCGGATGTGAGTTTTTTTCTGCAGACAGCTGATAACCATCACATGAATTGACAATGATTCTAGCCCATTCATTGAGTGGGAGGACTGCAATGTGTTCAAGGACCTATTGTACGTATGGAAGGCGGGGTTGAGTTGCATTTGCCAATATCTGTATTAAAAGTAGTTATTGCATGCTGCATATCTTCTCCACTTTAGGAACTTTGGCAAGGCAGGAATGATACATTAAAAACTGGACAATCCTCAACGGAAGGAAGACGCTCCCTCACAGTCTGTTTCATTGACCCAACCTGAGCACTGCCTTGAGTTTCAGGAATAGTAAGTGCTACTTGTTGGGGCAGTCATACAGACATGATCAGCATGAAATGTCTACACATTGACGTGACATTAGCAATCATATCGGAGGAACAAACTCTTTCTTTGAATCTGTCAGCAAGATTGCTCAAACATAAGCACTCACTTGTGTTCAGAGAACAGTAAGTGCTTCTTGTTGGGGTAGTTCTGGTGACTTTTCATATGACGGTTGGTCAAATTTGATGATCTCAAATCATGATCATCTCAATTAGAGGAGTTAACAGTTTTCCTGTTTTAAAAATTTTAGCTTTTTGGGGTCCATCCAGGATGACATTTTCAGCATCCATTTGCGGTCACATTAGGTTCTCACTCTATATTTGTCAGTATTACAACCCAAACAAACGTACTGCCTGGAATTTTCACTGCAGTAAGTGCTATTGTTGGGGTAGTGTTGCTGCAGCAACGTACGTCTTTAGGAAATGGCAGGAACACGAATCCCAGATTTTTGTGGCCCCTACATAAGCAATAGCTAAATGTTCAATGGATTAGGCTACTTTTTGGTTCCACTTGCAATCCTGACATATTTGAAATATGATGACCAATCACATTGTGATGACCTCAAATGGAAACACCATTGTTATTTTTCTTTTCATAAGTGCTTCCTTTTGGGGTTGTCTCGGCTGTGAGTTTTTTTCTGCAGATAGCTGCTCACACTGATAACGACCACATGAATTGACAATGATTCTAGCCCATTCATTGAGTGGGAGGACTGCAATGTGTTCAAGGACCGATTGTACGCATGGAAGGCGGGGTTGAGTTGCATTTGCCAATATCTGTATTAAAAGTAGTTATTGCATGCTGCATTTCTTCTCCACTTTAGGAACTTTGGCAAGGCAGGAATGATACATTAAAAACTGGACAATCCTCAACGGAAGGAAGACGCTCCCTCACAGTCTGTTTCATTGACCCAACCTGAGCACTGCCTTGAGTTTCAGGAATAGTAAGTGCTACTTGTTGGGGCAGTCATACAGACATGATCAGCATGAAATGTCTACACATTGACGTGACATTAGCAATCATATCGGAGGAACAAACTCTTTCTTTGAATCTGTCAGCAAGATTGCTCAAACATAAGCACTCACTTGTGTTCAGAGAACAGTAAGTGCTTCTTGTTGGGGTAGTTCTGGTGACTTTTCATATGACGGTTGGTCAAATTTGATGATCTCAAATCATGATCTTCTTAAATAGAGGAGTTAACAGTTTTCCTGTTTTAAAATTTTTAGCCTTTTGGGGTCCATCCAGGATGACATTTTCAGCATCCATTTGCGGTCACATTAGGTTCTCACTCTATATTTGTCAGTATTACAACCCAAACAAACGTACTGCCTGGAATTTTCACTGCAGTAAGTGCTATTGTTGGGGTAGTGTTGCTGCAGCAACGTACGTCTTTAGGAAATGGCAGGAACACGACTCCCAGATTTTTGTGGCCCCTACATAAGCAATAGCTAAATGTTCAATGGAGTAGGCTACTTTTTGGTTCCACTTGCAATCCTGACATATTTGAAATATGTTGACCAATCACATTGTGATGACCTCAAATGGAAACACTATTGTTATTTTTCTTTTCATAAGTGCTTCCTTTTGGGGTTGTCTCGGATGTGAGTTTTTTTCTGCAGACAGCTGATAACCATCACATGAATTGACAATGATTCTAGCCCATTCATTGAGTGGGAGGACTGCAATGTGTTCAAGGACCTATTGTACGTATGGAAGGCGGGGTTGAGTTGCATTTGCCAATATCTGTATTAAAAGTAGTTATTGCATGCTGCATATCTTCTCCACTTTAGGAACTTTGGCAAGGCAGGAATGATACATTAAAAACTGGACAATCCTCAACGGAAGGAAGACGCTCCCTCACAGTCTGTTTCATTGACCCAACCTGAGCACTGCCTTGAGTTTCAGGAATAGTAAGTGCTACTTGTTGGGGCAGTCATACAGACATGATCAGCATGAAATGTCTACACATTGACGTGACATTAGCAATCATATCGGAGGAACAAACTCTTTCTTTGAATCTGTCAGCAAGATTGCTCAAACATAAGCACTCACTTGTGTTCAGAGAACAGTAAGTGCTTCTTGTTGGGGTAGTTCTGGTGACTTTTCATATGACGGTTGGTCAAATTTGATGATCTCAAATCATGATCTTCTTAAATAGAGGAGTTAACAGTTTTCCTGTTTTAAAAATTTTAGCCTTTTGGGGTCCATCCAGGATGACATTTTCAGCATCCATTTGCGGTCACATTAGGTTCTCACTCTATATTTGTCAGTATTACAACCCAAACAAACGTACTGCCTGGAATTTTCACTGCAGTGAGTGTTATTGTTGGGGTAGTGTTGCTGCAGCAACGTACGTCTTTAGGAAATGGCAGGAACACGACTCCCAGATTTTTGTGGCCCCTACATAAGCAATAGCTAAATGTTCAATGGAGTAGGCTACTTTTTGGTTCCACTTGCAATCCTGACATATTTGAAATATGTTGACCAATCACATTGTGATGACCTCAATTGGAAACACCATTGTTATTTTTCTTTTCATAAGTGCTTCCTTTTGGGGTTGTCTCGGCTGTGAGTTTTTTTCTGCAGACAGCTGATAACCATCACATGAATTGACAATGATTCTAGCCCATTCATTGAGTGTGAGGACTGCAATGTGTTCAAGGACCTATTGTACGCATGGAAGGCGGGGTTGAGTTTCATTGGCCAATATCTTTATTAAAAGTTGTTATTGCATGCTGCATATCTTCTCCACTTTAGGAACTTTGGCAAGGCAGGAATGATACATTAAAAACTGGACAATCCTCAACGGAAGGAAGACGCTCCCTCACAGTCTGTTTCATTGACCCAACCTGAGCACTGCCTTGAGTTTCAGGAATAGTAAGTGCTACTTGTTGGGGCAGTCATACAGACATGATCAGCATGAAATGTCTACACATTGACGTGACATTAGCAATCATATCGGAGGAACAAACTCTTTCTTTGAATCTGTCAGCAAGACTGCTCAAACATAAGCACTCACTTGTGTTCAGAGAACAGTAAGTGCTTCTTGTTGGGGTAGTTCTGGTGACTTTTCATATGACGGTTGGTCAAATTTGATGATCTCAAATCATGATCTTCTTAAATAGAGGAGTTAACAGTGTTCCTGTTTTAAAAATTTTAGCCTTTTGGGGTCCATCCAGGATGACATTTTCAGCATCCATTTGCGGTCACATTAGGTTCTCACTCTATATTTGTCAGTATTACAACCCAAACAAACGTACTGCCTGGAATTTTCACTGCAGTAAGTGCTATTGTTGGGGTAGTGTTGCTGCAGCAACGTACGTCTTTAGGAAATGGCAGGAACACGACTCCCAGATTTTTGTGGCCCCTACATAAGCAATAGCTAAATGTTCAATGGAGTAGGCTACTTTTTGGTTCCACTTGCAATCCTGACATATTTGAAATATGTTGACCAATCACATTGTGATGACCTCAAATGGAAACACTATTGTTATTTTTCTTTTCATAAGTGCTTCCTTTTGGGGTTGTCTCGGCTGTGAGTTTTTTTCTGCAGACAGCTGATAACCATCACATGAATTGACAACGATTCTAGCCCATTCATTGAGTGTGAGGACTGCAATGTGTTCAAGGACCTATTGTACGCATGGAAGTCGGGGTTGAGTTTCATTGGCCAATATCTTTATTAAAAGTAGTTATTGCATGCTGCATATCTTCTCCACTTTAGGAACTTTGGCAAGGCAGGAATGATACATTAAAAACTGGACAATCCTCAACGGAAGGAAGACGCTCCCTCCCAGTCTGTTTCATTGAACCAACCTGAGCACTGCCTTGAGTTTGAGGAATAGTAAGTGCTACTTGTTGGGGCAGTCATACAGACATGATCAACATGAAATGTCTACACGTTGACGTGACATTAGCAATCATATCGGAGGAACAAACTCTTTTCTTTGAATCTGTCAGCAAGATTGCTCAAACATAAGCACTCAATTGTGTTCAGAGAACAGTAAGTGCTTCTTGTTGGGGTAGTTCTGTTGACTTTTCATATGACGGTTGGTCAAATTTGATGATCTCAAATCATGATCATCTCAATTAGAGGAGTTAACAGTTTTCCTGTTTTAAAAATTTTAGCTTTTTGGGGTCCATCCAGGATGACATTTTCAGCATCCATTTGCGGTCACATTAGGTTCTCACTCTATATTTGTCAGTATTACAACCCAAACAAACGTACTGCCTGGAATTTTCACTGCAGTAAGTGCTATTGTTGGGGTAGTGTTGCTGCAGCAACGTACGTCTTTAGGAAATGGCAGGAACACGACTCCCAGATTTTTGTGGCCCCTACATAAGCAATAGCAAAATGTTCAATGGAGTTGGCTACCTTTTGGTTCCTCTTGCAATCCTGACATATTTGAAATATGTTGACCAATCACATTGTGATGACCTCAATTGGAAACACCATTGTTATTTTTCTTTTCATAAGTGCTTCCTTTTGGGGTTGTCTCGGATGTGAGTTTTTTTCTGCAGACAGCTGATAACCATCACATGAATTGACAATGATTCTAGCCCATTCATTGAGTGGGAGGACTGCAATGTGTTCAAGGACCTATTGTACGCATGGAAGGCGGGGTTGAGTTGCATTTGCCAATATCTGTATTAAAAGTAGTTATTGCATGCTGCATATCTTCTCCACTTTAGGAACTTTGGCAAGGCAGGAATGATACATTAAAAACTGGACAATCCTCAACGGAAGGAAGACGCTCCCTCACAGTCTGTTTCATTGACCCAACCTGAGCACTGCCTTGAGTTTCAGGAATAGTAAGTGCTACTTGTTGGGGCAGTCATACAGACATGATCAGCATGAAATGTCTACACATTGACGTGACATTAGCAATCATATCGGAGGAACAAACTCTTTCTTTGAATCTGTCAGCAAGACTGCTCAAACATAAGCACTCACTTGTGTTCAGAGAACAGTAAGTGCTTCTTGTTGGGGTAGTTCTGGTGACTTTTCATATGACGGTTGGTCAAATTTGATGATCTCAAATCATGATCATCTCAATTAGAGGAGTTAACAGTTTTCCTGTTTTAAAAATTTTAGCTTTTTGGGGTCCATCCAGGATGACATTTTCAGCATCCATTTGCGGTCACATTAGGTTCTCACTCTATATTTGTCAGTATTACAACCCAAACAAACGTACTGCCTGGAATTTTCACTGCAGTAAGTGCTATTGTTGGGGTAGTGTTGCTGCAGCAACGTACGTCTTTAGGAAATGGCAGGAACACGAATCCCAGATTTTTGTGGCCCCTACATAAGCAATAGCTAAATGTTCAATGGATTAGGCTACTTTTTGGTTCCACTTGCAATCCTGACATATTTGAAATATGATGACCAATCACATTGTGATGACCTCAAATGGAAACACCATTGTTATTTTTTCTTTTCATAAGTGCTTCCTTTTGGGGTTGTCTCGGCTGTGAGTTTTTTTCTGCAGATAGCTGCTCACACTGATAACGACCACATGAATTGACAATGATTCTAGCCCATTCATTGAGTGGGAGGACTGCAATGTGTTCAAGGACCGATTGTACGCATGGAAGGCGGGGTTGAGTTGCATTTGCCAATATCTGTATTAAAAGTAGTTATTGCATGCTGCATTTCTTCTCCACTTTAGGAACTTTGGCAAGGCAGGAATGATACATTAAAAACTGGACAATCCTCAACGGAAGGAAGACGCTCCCTCACAGTCTGTTTCATTGACCCAACCTGAGCACTGCCTTGAGTTTCAGGAATAGTAAGTGCTACTTGTTGGGGCAGTCATACAGACATGATCAGCATGAAATGTCTACACATTGACGTGACATTAGCAATCATATCGGAGGAACAAACTCTTTCTTTGAATCTGTCAGCAAGATTGCTCAAACATAAGCACTCACTTGTGTTCAGAGAACAGTAAGTGCTTCTTGTTGGGGTAGTTCTGGTGACTTTTCATATGACGGTTGGTCAAATTTGATGATCTCAAATCATGATCTTCTTAAATAGAGGAGTTAACAGTTTTCCTGTTTTAAAATTTTTAGCCTTTTGGGGTCCATCCAGGATGACATTTTCAGCATCCATTTGCGGTCACATTAGGTTCTCACTCTATATTTGTCAGTATTACAACCCAAACAAACGTACTGCCTGGAATTTTCACTGCAGTAAGTGCTATTGTTGGGGTAGTGTTGCTGCAGCAACGTACGTCTTTAGGAAATGGCAGGAACACGACTCCCAGATTTTTGTGGCCCCTACATAAGCAATAGCTAAATGTTCAATGGAGTAGGCTACTTTTTGGTTCCACTTGCAATCCTGACATATTTGAAATATGTTGACCAATCACATTGTGATGACCTCAAATGGAAACACTATTGTTATTTTTCTTTTCATAAGTGCTTCCTTTTGGGGTTGTCTCGGATGTGAGTTTTTTTCTGCAGACAGCTGATAACCATCACATGAATTGACAATGATTCTAGCCCATTCATTGAGTGGGAGGACTGCAATGTGTTCAAGGACCTATTGTACGTATGGAAGGCGGGGTTGAGTTGCATTTGCCAATATCTGTATTAAAAGTAGTTATTGCATGCTGCATATCTTCTCCACTTTAGGAACTTTGGCAAGGCAGGAATGATACATTAAAAACTGGACAATCCTCAACGGAAGGAAGACGCTCCCTCACAGTCTGTTTCATTGACCCAACCTGAGCACTGCCTTGAGTTTCAGGAATAGTAAGTGCTACTTGTTGGGGCAGTCATACAGACATGATCAGCATGAAATGTCTACACATTGACGTGACATTAGCAATCATATCGGAGGAACAAACTCTTTCTTTGAATCTGTCAGCAAGATTGCTCAAACATAAGCACTCACTTGTGTTCAGAGAACAGTAAGTGCTTCTTGTTGGGGTAGTTCTGGTGACTTTTCATATGACGGTTGGTCAAATTTGATGATCTCAAATCATGATCTTCTTAAATAGAGGAGTTAACAGTTTTCCTGTTTTAAAAATTTTAGCCTTTTGGGGTCCATCCAGGATGACATTTTCAGCATCCATTTGCGGTCACATTAGGTTCTCACTCTATATTTGTCAGTATTACAACCCAAACAAACGTACTGCCTGGAATTTTCACTGCAGTGAGTGTTATTGTTGGGGTAGTGTTGCTGCAGCAACGTACGTCTTTAGGAAATGGCAGGAACACGACTCCCAGATTTTTGTGGCCCCTACATAAGCAATAGCTAAATGTTCAATGGAGTAGGCTACTTTTTGGTTCCACTTGCAATCCTGACATATTTGAAATATGTTGACCAATCACATTGTGATGACCTCAATTGGAAACACCATTGTTATTTTTCTTTTCATAAGTGCTTCTTTTTGGGGTTGTCTCGGCTGTGAGTTTTTTTCTGCAGACAGCTGATAACCATCACATGAATTGACAATGATTCTAGCCCATTCATTGAGTGTGAGGACTGCAATGTGTTCAAGGACCTATTGTACGCATGGAAGGCGGGGTTGAGTTTCATTGGCCAATATCTTTATTAAAAGTTGTTATTGCATGCTGCATATCTTCTCCACTTTAGGAACTTTGGCAAGGCAGGAATGATACATTAAAAACTGGACAATCCTCAACGGAAGGAAGACGCTCCCTCACAGTCTGTTTCATTGACCCAACCTGAGCACTGCCTTGAGTTTCAGGAATAGTAAGTGCTACTTGTTGGGGCAGTCATACAGACATGATCAGCATGAAATGTCTACACATTGACGTGACATTAGCAATCATATCGGAGGAACAAACTCTTTCTTTGAATCTGTCAGCAAGACTGCTCAAACATAAGCACTCACTTGTGTTCAGAGAACAGTAAGTGCTTCTTGTTGGGGTAGTTCTGGTGACTTTTCATATGACGGTTGGTCAAATTTGATGATCTCAAATCATGATCTTCTTAAATAGAGGAGTTAACAGTGTTCCTGTTTTAAAAATTTTAGCCTTTTGGGGTCCATCCAGGATGACATTTTCAGCATCCATTTGCGGTCACATTAGGTTCTCACTCTATATTTGTCAGTATTACAACCCAAACAAACGTACTGCCTGGAATTTTCACTGCAGTAAGTGCTATTGTTGGGGTAGTGTTGCTGCAGCAACGTACGTCTTTAGGAAATGGCAGGAACACGAATCCCAGATTTTTGTGGCCCCTACATAAGCAATAGCTAAATGTTCAATGGATTAGGCTACTTTTTGGTTCCACTTGCAATCCTGACATATTTGAAATATGATGACCAATCACATTGTGATGACCTCAAATGGAAACACCATTGTTATTTTTCTTTTCATAAGTGCTTCCTTTTGGGGTTGTCTCGGCTGTGAGTTTTTTTCTGCAGATAGCTGCTCACACTGATAACGACCACATGAATTGACAATGATTCTAGCCCATTCATTGAGTGGGAGGACTGCAATGTGTTCAAGGACCGATTGTACGCATGGAAGGCGGGGTTGAGTTGCATTTGCCAATATCTGTATTAAAAGTAGTTATTGCATGCTGCATTTCTTCTCCACTTTAGGAACTTTGGCAAGGCAGGAATGATACATTAAAAACTGGACAATCCTCAACGGAAGGAAGACGCTCCCTCACAGTCTGTTTCATTGACCCAACCTGAGCACTGCCTTGAGTTTCAGGAATAGTAAGTGCTACTTGTTGGGGCAGTCATACAGACATGATCAGCATGAAATGTCTACACATTGACGTGACATTAGCAATCATATCGGAGGAACAAACTCTTTCTTTGAATCTGTCAGCAAGATTGCTCAAACATAAGCACTCACTTGTGTTCAGAGAACAGTAAGTGCTTCTTGTTGGGGTAGTTCTGGTGACTTTTCATATGACGGTTGGTCAAATTTGATGATCTCAAATCATGATCTTCTTAAATAGAGGAGTTAACAGTTTTCCTGTTTTAAAATTTTTAGCCTTTTGGGGTCCATCCAGGATGACATTTTCAGCATCCATTTGCGGTCACATTAGGTTCTCACTCTATATTTGTCAGTATTACAACCCAAACAAACGTACTGCCTGGAATTTTCACTGCAGTAAGTGCTATTGTTGGGGTAGTGTTGCTGCAGCAACGTACGTCTTTAGGAAATGGCAGGAACACGACTCCCAGATTTTTGTGGCCCCTACATAAGCAATAGCTAAATGTTCAATGGAGTAGGCTACTTTTTGGTTCCACTTGCAATCCTGACATATTTGAAATATGTTGACCAATCACATTGTGATGACCTCAAATGGAAACACTATTGTTATTTTTCTTTTCATAAGTGCTTCCTTTTGGGGTTGTCTCGGATGTGAGTTTTTTTCTGCAGACAGCTGATAACCATCACATGAATTGACAATGATTCTAGCCCATTCATTGAGTGGGAGGACTGCAATGTGTTCAAGGACCTATTGTACGTATGGAAGGCGGGGTTGAGTTGCATTTGCCAATATCTGTATTAAAAGTAGTTATTGCATGCTGCATATCTTCTCCACTTTAGGAACTTTGGCAAGGCAGGAATGATACATTAAAAACTGGACAATCCTCAACGGAAGGAAGACGCTCCCTCACAGTCTGTTTCATTGACCCAACCTGAGCACTGCCTTGAGTTTCAGGAATAGTAAGTGCTACTTGTTGGGGCAGTCATACAGACATGATCAGCATGAAATGTCTACACATTGACGTGACATTAGCAATCATATCGGAGGAACAAACTCTTTCTTTGAATCTGTCAGCAAGATTGCTCAAACATAAGCACTCACTTGTGTTCAGAGAACAGTAAGTGCTTCTTGTTGGGGTAGTTCTGGTGACTTTTCATATGACGGTTGGTCAAATTTGATGATCTCAAATCATGATCTTCTTAAATAGAGGAGTTAACAGTTTTCCTGTTTTAAAAATTTTAGCCTTTTGGGGTCCATCCAGGATGACATTTTCAGCATCCATTTGCGGTCACATTAGGTTCTCACTCTATATTTGTCAGTATTACAACCCAAACAAACGTACTGCCTGGAATTTTCACTGCAGTGAGTGTTATTGTTGGGGTAGTGTTGCTGCAGCAACGTACGTCTTTAGGAAATGGCAGGAACACGACTCCCAGATTTTTGTGGCCCCTACATAAGCAATAGCTAAATGTTCAATGGAGTAGGCTACTTTTTGGTTCCACTTGCAATCCTGACATATTTGAAATATGTTGACCAATCACATTGTGATGACCTCAATTGGAAACACCATTGTTATTTTTCTTTTCATAAGTGCTTCTTTTTGGGGTTGTCTCGGCTGTGAGTTTTTTTCTGCAGACAGCTGATAACCATCACATGAATTGACAATGATTCTAGCCCATTCATTGAGTGTGAGGACTGCAATGTGTTCAAGGACCTATTGTACGCATGGAAGGCGGGGTTGAGTTTCATTGGCCAATATCTTTATTAAAAGTTGTTATTGCATGCTGCATATCTTCTCCACTTTAGGAACTTTGGCAAGGCAGGAATGATACATTAAAAACTGGACAATCCTCAACGGAAGGAAGACGCTCCCTCACAGTCTGTTTCATTGACCCAACCTGAGCACTGCCTTGAGTTTCAGGAATAGTAAGTGCTACTTGTTGGGGCAGTCATACAGACATGATCAGCATGAAATGTCTACACATTGACGTGACATTAGCAATCATATCGGAGGAACAAACTCTTTCTTTGAATCTGTCAGCAAGACTGCTCAAACATAAGCACTCACTTGTGTTCAGAGAACAGTAAGTGCTTCTTGTTGGGGTAGTTCTGGTGACTTTTCATATGACGGTTGGTCAAATTTGATGATCTCAAATCATGATCTTCTTAAATAGAGGAGTTAACAGTGTTCCTGTTTTAAAAATTTTAGCCTTTTGGGGTCCATCCAGGATGACATTTTCAGCATCCATTTGCGGTCACATTAGGTTCTCACTCTATATTTGTCAGTATTACAACCCAAACAAACGTACTGCCTGGAATTTTCACTGCAGTAAGTGCTATTGTTGGGGTAGTGTTGCTGCAGCAACGTACGTCTTTAGGAAATGGCAGGAACACGAATCCCAGATTTTTGTGGCCCCTACATAAGCAATAGCTAAATGTTCAATGGATTAGGCTACTTTTTGGTTCCACTTGCAATCCTGACATATTTGAAATATGATGACCAATCACATTGTGATGACCTCAAATGGAAACACCATTGTTATTTTTCTTTTCATAAGTGCTTCCTTTTGGGGTTGTCTCGGCTGTGAGTTTTTTTCTGCAGATAGCTGCTCACACTGATAACGACCACATGAATTGACAATGATTCTAGCCCATTCATTGAGTGGGAGGACTGCAATGTGTTCAAGGACCGATTGTACGCATGGAAGGCGGGGTTGAGTTGCATTTGCCAATATCTGTATTAAAAGTAGTTATTGCATGCTGCATTTCTTCTCCACTTTAGGAACTTTGGCAAGGCAGGAATGATACATTAAAAACTGGACAATCCTCAACGGAAGGAAGACGCTCCCTCACAGTCTGTTTCATTGACCCAACCTGAGCACTGCCTTGAGTTTCAGGAATAGTAAGTGCTACTTGTTGGGGCAGTCATACAGACATGATCAGCATGAAATGTCTACACATTGACGTGACATTAGCAATCATATCGGAGGAACAAACTCTTTCTTTGAATCTGTCAGCAAGATTGCTCAAACATAAGCACTCACTTGTGTTCAGAGAACAGTAAGTGCTTCTTGTTGGGGTAGTTCTGGTGACTTTTCATATGACGGTTGGTCAAATTTGATGATCTCAAATCATGATCTTCTTAAATAGAGGAGTTAACAGTTTTCCTGTTTTAAAATTTTTAGCCTTTTGGGGTCCATCCAGGATGACATTTTCAGCATCCATTTGCGGTCACATTAGGTTCTCACTCTATATTTGTCAGTATTACAACCCAAACAAACGTACTGCCTGGAATTTTCACTGCAGTAAGTGCTATTGTTGGGGTAGTGTTGCTGCAGCAACGTACGTCTTTAGGAAATGGCAGGAACACGACTCCCAGATTTTTGTGGCCCCTACATAAGCAATAGCTAAATGTTCAATGGAGTAGGCTACTTTTTGGTTCCACTTGCAATCCTGACATATTTGAAATATGTTGACCAATCACATTGTGATGACCTCAAATGGAAACACTATTGTTATTTTTCTTTTCATAAGTGCTTCCTTTTGGGGTTGTCTCGGATGTGAGTTTTTTTCTGCAGACAGCTGATAACCATCACATGAATTGACAATGATTCTAGCCCATTCATTGAGTGGGAGGACTGCAATGTGTTCAAGGACCTATTGTACGTATGGAAGGCGGGGTTGAGTTGCATTTGCCAATATCTGTATTAAAAGTAGTTATTGCATGCTGCATATCTTCTCCACTTTAGGAACTTTGGCAAGGCAGGAATGATACATTAAAAACTGGACAATCCTCAACGGAAGGAAGACGCTCCCTCACAGTCTGTTTCATTGACCCAACCTGAGCACTGCCTTGAGTTTCAGGAATAGTAAGTGCTACTTGTTGGGGCAGTCATACAGACATGATCAGCATGAAATGTCTACACATTGACGTGACATTAGCAATCATATCGGAGGAACAAACTCTTTCTTTGAATCTGTCAGCAAGATTGCTCAAACATAAGCACTCACTTGTGTTCAGAGAACAGTAAGTGCTTCTTGTTGGGGTAGTTCTGGTGACTTTTCATATGACGGTTGGTCAAATTTGATGATCTCAAATCATGATCTTCTTAAATAGAGGAGTTAACAGTTTTCCTGTTTTAAAAATTTTAGCCTTTTGGGGTCCATCCAGGATGACATTTTCAGCATCCATTTGCGGTCACATTAGGTTCTCACTCTATATTTGTCAGTATTACAACCCAAACAAACGTACTGCCTGGAATTTTCACTGCAGTGAGTGTTATTGTTGGGGTAGTGTTGCTGCAGCAACGTACGTCTTTAGGAAATGGCAGGAACACGACTCCCAGATTTTTGTGGCCCCTACATAAGCAATAGCTAAATGTTCAATGGAGTAGGCTACTTTTTGGTTCCACTTGCAATCCTGACATATTTGAAATATGTTGACCAATCACATTGTGATGACCTCAATTGGAAACACCATTGTTATTTTTCTTTTCATAAGTGCTTCCTTTTGGGGTTGTCTCGGCTGTGAGTTTTTTTCTGCAGACAGCTGATAACCATCACATGAATTGACAATGATTCTAGCCCATTCATTGAGTGTGAGGACTGCAATGTGTTCAAGGACCTATTGTACGCATGGAAGGCGGGGTTGAGTTTCATTGGCCAATATCTTTATTAAAAGTTGTTATTGCATGCTGCATATCTTCTCCACTTTAGGAACTTTGGCAAGGCAGGAATGATACATTAAAAACTGGACAATCCTCAACGGAAGGAAGACGCTCCCTCACAGTCTGTTTCATTGACCCAACCTGAGCACTGCCTTGAGTTTCAGGAATAGTAAGTGCTACTTGTTGGGGCAGTCATACAGACATGATCAGCATGAAATGTCTACACATTGACGTGACATTAGCAATCATATCGGAGGAACAAACTCTTTCTTTGAATCTGTCAGCAAGACTGCTCAAACATAAGCACTCACTTGTGTTCAGAGAACAGTAAGTGCTTCTTGTTGGGGTAGTTCTGGTGACTTTTCATATGACGGTTGGTCAAATTTGATGATCTCAAATCATGATCTTCTTAAATAGAGGAGTTAACAGTGTTCCTGTTTTAAAAATTTTAGCCTTTTGGGGTCCATCCAGGATGACATTTTCAGCATCCATTTGCGGTCACATTAGGTTCTCACTCTATATTTGTCAGTATTACAACCCAAACAAACGTACTGCCTGGAATTTTCACTGCAGTAAGTGCTATTGTTGGGGTAGTGTTGCTGCAGCAACGTACGTCTTTAGGAAATGGCAGGAACACGACTCCCAGATTTTTGTGGCCCCTACATAAGCAATAGCTAAATGTTCAATGGAGTAGGCTACTTTTTGGTTCCACTTGCAATCCTGACATATTTGAAATATGTTGACCAATCACATTGTGATGACCTCAAATGGAAACACTATTGTTATTTTTCTTTTCATAAGTGCTTCCTTTTGGGGTTGTCTCGGCTGTGAGTTTTTTTCTGCAGACAGCTGATAACCATCACATGAATTGACAACGATTCTAGCCCATTCATTGAGTGTGAGGACTGCAATGTGTTCAAGGACCTATTGTACGCATGGAAGTCGGGGTTGAGTTTCATTGGCCAATATCTTTATTAAAAGTAGTTATTGCATGCTGCATATCTTCTCCACTTTAGGAACTTTGGCAAGGCAGGAATGATACATTAAAAACTGGACAATCCTCAACGGAAGGAAGACGCTCCCTCCCAGTCTGTTTCATTGAACCAACCTGAGCACTGCCTTGAGTTTGAGGAATAGTAAGTGCTACTTGTTGGGGCAGTCATACAGACATGATCAACATGAAATGTCTACACGTTGACGTGACATTAGCAATCATATCGGAGGAACAAACTCTTTTCTTTGAATCTGTCAGCAAGATTGCTCAAACATAAGCACTCAATTGTGTTCAGAGAACAGTAAGTGCTTCTTGTTGGGGTAGTTCTGTTGACTTTTCATATGACGGTTGGTCAAATTTGATGATCTCAAATCATGATCATCTCAATTAGAGGAGTTAACAGTTTTCCTGTTTTAAAAATTTTAGCTTTTTGGGGTCCATCCAGGATGACATTTTCAGCATCCATTTGCGGTCACATTAGGTTCTCACTCTATATTTGTCAGTATTACAACCCAAACAAACGTACTGCCTGGAATTTTCACTGCAGTAAGTGCTATTGTTGGGGTAGTGTTGCTGCAGCAACGTACGTCTTTAGGAAATGGCAGGAACACGACTCCCAGATTTTTGTGGCCCCTACATAAGCAATAGCAAAATGTTCAATGGAGTTGGCTACCTTTTGGTTCCTCTTGCAATCCTGACATATTTGAAATATGTTGACCAATCACATTGTGATGACCTCAATTGGAAACACCATTGTTATTTTTCTTTTCATAAGTGCTTCCTTTTGGGGTTGTCTCGGATGTGAGTTTTTTTCTGCAGACAGCTGATAACCATCACATGAATTGACAATGATTCTAGCCCATTCATTGAGTGGGAGGACTGCAATGTGTTCAAGGACCTATTGTACGCATGGAAGGCGGGGTTGAGTTGCATTTGCCAATATCTGTATTAAAAGTAGTTATTGCATGCTGCATATCTTCTCCACTTTAGGAACTTTGGCAAGGCAGGAATGATACATTAAAAACTGGACAATCCTCAACGGAAGGAAGACGCTCCCTCACAGTCTGTTTCATTGACCCAACCTGAGCACTGCCTTGAGTTTCAGGAATAGTAAGTGCTACTTGTTGGGGCAGTCATACAGACATGATCAGCATGAAATGTCTACACATTGACGTGACATTAGCAATCATATCGGAGGAACAAACTCTTTCTTTGAATCTGTCAGCAAGATTGCTCAAACATAAGCACTCACTTGTGTTCAGAGAACAGTAAGTGCTTCTTGTTGGGGTAGTTCTGGTGACTTTTCATATGACGGTTGGTCAAATTTGATGATCTCAAATCATGATCTTCTTAAATAGAGGAGTTAACAGTTTTCCTGTTTTAAAATTTTTAGCCTTTTGGGGTCCATCCAGGATGACATTTTCAGCATCCATTTGCGGTCACATTAGGTTCTCACTCTATATTTGTCAGTATTACAACCCAAACAAACGTACTGCCTGGAATTTTCACTGCAGTAAGTGCTATTGTTGGGGTAGTGTTGCTGCAGCAACGTACGTCTTTAGGAAATGGCAGGAACACGACTCCCAGATTTTTGTGGCCCCTACATAAGCAATAGCTAAATGTTCAATGGAGTAGGCTACTTTTTGGTTCCACTTGCAATCCTGACATATTTGAAATATGTTGACCAATCACATTGTGATGACCTCAAATGGAAACACCATTGTTATTTTTCTTTTCATAAGTGCTTCCTTTTGGGGTTGTCTCGGCTGTGAGTTTTTTTCTGCAGATAGCTGCTCACACTGATAACGACCACATGAATTGACAATGATTCTAGCCCATTCATTGAGTGGGAGGACTGCAATGTGTTCAAGGACCTATTGTACGCATGGAAGGCGGGGTTGAGTTGCATTTGCCAATATCTGTATTAAAAGTAGTTATTGCATGCTGCATATCTTCTCCACTTTAGGAACTTTGGCAAGGCAGGAATGATACATTAAAAACTGGACAATCCTCAACGGAAGGAAGACGCTCCCTCACAGTCTGTTTCATTGACCCAACCTGAGCACTGCCTTGAGTTTGAGGAATAGTAAGTGCTACTTGTTGGGGCAGTCATACAGACATGATCAGCATGAAATGTCTACACATTGACGTGACATTAGCAATCATATCGGAGGAACAAACTCTTTCTTTGAATCTGTCAGCAAGACTGCTCAAACATAAGCACTCACTTGTGTTCAGAGAACAGTAAGTGCTTCTTGTTGGGGTAGTTCTGGTGACTTTTCATATGACGGTTGGTCAAATTTGATGATCTCAAATCATGATCATCTCAATTAGAGGAGTTAACAGTTTTCCTGTTTTAAAAATTTTAGCTTTTTGGGGTCCATCCAGGATGACATTTTCAGCATCCATTTGCGGTCACATTAGGTTCTCACTCTATATTTGTCAGTATTACAACCCAAACAAACGTACTGCCTGGAATTTTCACTGCAGTAAGTGCTATTGTTGGGGTAGTGTTGCTGCAGCAACGTACGTCTTTAGGAAATGGCAGGAACACGAATCCCAGATTTTTGTGGCCCCTACATAAGCAATAGCTAAATGTTCAATGGATTAGGCTACTTTTTGGTTCCACTTGCAATCCTGACATATTTGAAATATGTTGACCAATCACATTGTGATGACCTCAAATGGAAACACCATTGTTATTTTTCTTTTCATAAGTGCTTCCTTTTGAGGTTGTCTCGGCTGTGAGTTTTTTTCTGCAGATAGCTGCTCACACTGATAACGACCACATGAATAGACAATGATTCTAGCCCATTCATTGAGTGGGAGGACTGCAATGTGTTCAAGGACCTATTGTACGCATGGAAGGCGGGGTTGAGTTGCATTTGCCAATATCTGTATTAAAAGTAGTTATTGCATGCTGCATATCTTCTCCACTTTAGGAACTTTGGCAAGGCAGGAATGATACATTAAAAACTGGACAATCCTCAACGGAAGGAAGACGCTCCCTCACAGTCTGTTTCATTGACCCAACCTGAGCACTGCCTTGAGTTTCAGGAATAGTAAGTGCTACTTGTTGGGGCAGTCATACAGACATGATCAGCATGAAATGTCTACACATTGACGTGACATTAGCAATCATATCGGAGGAACAAACTCTTTCTTTGAATCTGTCAGCAAGACTGCTCAAACATAAGCACTCACTTGTGTTCAGAGAACAGTAAGTGCTTCTTGTTGGGGTAGTTCTGGTGACTTTTCATATGACGGTTGGTCAAATTTGATGATCTCAAATCATGATCTTCTTAAATAGAGGAGTTAACAGTGTTCCTGTTTTAAAAATTTTAGCCTTTTGGGGTCCATCCAGGATGACATTTTCAGCATCCATTTGCGGTCACATTAGGTTCTCACTCTATATTTGTCAGTATTACAACCCAAACAAACGTACTGCCTGGAATTTTCACTGCAGTAAGTGCTATTGTTGGGGTAGTGTTGCTGCAGCAACGTACGTCTTTAGGAAATGGCAGGAACACGACTCCCAGATTTTTGTGCCCCCTAAATAAGCAATAGCTAAATGTTCAATGGAGTAGGCTACTTTTTGGTTCCTCTTGCAATCCTGACATATTTGAAATATGTTGACCAATCACATTGTGATGACCTCAAATGGAAACACCATTGTTATTTTTCTTTTCATAAGTGCTTCCTTTTGGGGTTGTCTCGGCTGTGAGTTTTTTTCTGCAGATAGCTGCTCACACTGATAACGACCACATGAATTGACAATGATTCTAGCCCATTCATTGAGTGGGAGGACTGCAATGTGTTCAAGGACCGATTGTACGCATGGAAGGCGGGGTTGAGTTGCATTTGCCAATATCTGTATTAAAAGTAGTTATTGCATGCTGCATATCTTCTCCACTTTAGGAACTTTGGCAAGGCAGGAATGATACATTAAAAACTGGACAATCCTCAACGGAAGGAAGACGCTCCCTCACAGTCTGTTTCATTGACCCAACCTGAGCACTGCCTTGAGTTTCAGGAATAGTAAGTGCTACTTGTTGGGGCAGTCATACAGACATGATCAGCATGAAATGTCTACACATTGACGTGACATTAGCAATCATATCGGAGGAACAAACTCTTTCTTTGAATCTGTCAGCAAGATTGCTCAAACATAAGCACTCACTTGTGTTCAGAGAACAGTAAGTGCTTCTTGTTGGGGTAGTTCTGGTGACTTTTCATATGACGGTTGGTCAAATTTGATGATCTCAAATCATGATCTTCTTAAATAGAGGAGTTAACAGTTTTCCTGTTTTAAATTTTTTAGCCTTTTGGGGTCCATCCAGGATGACATTTTCAGCATCCATTTGCGGTCACATTAGGTTCTCACTCTATATTTGTCAGTATTACAACCCAAACAAACGTACTGCCTGGAATTTTCACTGCAGTAAGTGCTATTGTTGGGGTAGTGTTGCTGCAGCAACGTACGTCTTTAGGAAATGGCAGGAACACGAATCCCAGATTTTTGTGGCCCCTACATAAGCAATAGCTAAATGTTCAATGGATTAGGCTACTTTTTGGTTCCACTTGCAATCCTGACATATTTGAAATATGATGACCAATCACATTGTGATGACCTCAAATGGAAACACCATTGTTATTTTTCTTTTCATAAGTGCTTCCTTTTGGGGTTGTCTCGGCTGTGAGTTTTTTTCTGCAGATAGCTGCTCACACTGATAACGACCACATGAATTGACAATGATTCTAGCCCATTCATTGAGTGGGAGGACTGCAATGTGTTCAAGGACCGATTGTACGCATGGAAGGCGGGGTTGAGTTGCATTTGCCAATATCTGTATTAAAAGTAGTTATTGCATGCTGCATATCTTCTCCACTTTAGGAACTTTGGCAAGGCAGGAATGATACATTAAAAACTGGACAATCCTCAACGGAAGGAAGACGCTCCCTCACAGTCTGTTTCATTGACCCAACCTGAGCACTGCCTTGAGTTTCAGGAATAGTAAGTGCTACTTGTTGGGGCAGTCATACAGACATGATCAGCATGAAATGTCTACACATTGACGTGACATTAGCAATCATATCGGAGGAACAAACTCTTTCTTTGAATCTGTCAGCAAGATTGCTCAAACATAAGCACTCACTTGTGTTCAGAGAACAGTAAGTGCTTCTTGTTGGGGTAGCTCTGGTGACTTTTCATATGACGGTTGGTCAAATTTGATGATCTCAAATCATGATCTTCTTAAATAGAGGAGTTAACAGTTTTCCTGTTTTAAAATTTTTAGCCTTTTGGGGTCCATCCAGGATGACATTTTCAGCATCCATTTGCGGTCACATTAGGTTCTCACTCTATATTTGTCAGTATTACAACCCAAACAAACGTACTGCCTGGAATTTTCACTGCAGTAAGTGCTATTGTTGGGGTAGTGTTGCTGCAGCAACGTACGTCTTTAGGAAATGGCAGGAACACGAATCCCAGATTTTTGTGGCCCCTACATAAGCAATAGCTAAATGTTCAATGGATTAGGCTACTTTTTGGTTCCACTTGCAATCCTGACATATTTGAAATATGATGACCAATCACATTGTGATGACCTCAAATGGAAACACCATTGTTATTTTTCTTTTCATAAGTGCTTCCTTTTGGGGGTTGTCTCGGCTGTGAGTTTTTTTCTGCAGATAGCTGCTCACACTGATAACGACCACATGAATTGACAATGATTCTAGCCCATTCATTGAGTGGGAGGACTGCAATGTGTTCAAGGACCGATTGTACGCATGGAAGGCGGGGTTGAGTTGCATTTGCCAATATCTGTATTAAAAGTAGTTATTGCATGCTGCATATCTTCTCCACTTTAGGAACTTTGGCAAGGCAGGAATGATACATTAAAAACTGGACAATCCTCAACGGAAGGAAGACGCTCCCTCACAGTCTGTTTCATTGACCCAACCTGAGCACTGCCTTGAGTTTCAGGAATAGTAAGTGCTACTTGTTGGGGCAGTCATACAGACATGATCAGCATGAAATGTCTACACATTGACGTGACATTAGCAATCATATCGGAGGAACAAACTCTTTCTTTGAATCTGTCAGCAAGATTGCTCAAACATAAGCACTCACTTGTGTTCAGAGAACAGTAAGTGCTTCTTGTTGGGGTAGTTCTGGTGACTTTTCATATGACGGTTGGTCAAATTTGATGATCTCAAATCATGATCTTCTTAAATAGAGGAGTTAACAGTTTTCCTGTTTTAAAATTTTTAGCCTTTTGGGGTCCATCCAGGATGACATTTTCAGCATCCATTTGCGGTCACATTAGGTTCTCACTCTATATTTGTCAGTATTACAACCCAAACAAACGTACTGCCTGGAATTTTCACTGCAGTAAGTGCTATTGTTGGGGTAGTGTTGCTGCAGCAACGTACGTCTTTAGGAAATGGCAGGAACACGACTCCCAGATTTTTGTGGCCCCTACATAAGCAATAGCTAAATGTTCAATGGAGTAGGCTACTTTTTGGTTCCACTTGCAATCCTGACATATTTGAAATATGTTGACCAATCACATTGTGATGACCTCAAATGGAAACACCATTGTTATTTTTCTTTTCATAAGTGCTTCCTTTTGGGGTTGTCTCGGCTGTGAGTTTTTTTCTGCAGATAGCTGCTCACACTGATAACGACCACATGAATTGACAATGATTCTAGCCCATTCATTGAGTGGGAGGACTGCAATGTGTTCAAGGACCTATTGTACGCATGGAAGGCGGGGTTGAGTTGCATTTGCCAATATCTGTATTAAAAGTAGTTATTGCATGCTGCATATCTTCTCCACTTTAGGAACTTTGGCAAGGCAGGAATGATACATTAAAAACTGGACAATCCTCAACGGAAGGAAGACGCTCCCTCACAGTCTGTTTCATTGACCCAACCTGAGCACTGCCTTGAGTTTGAGGAATAGTAAGTGCTACTTGTTGGGGCAGTCATACAGACATGATCAGCATGAAATGTCTACACATTGACGTGACATTAGCAATCATATCGGAGGAACAAACTCTTTCTTTGAATCTGTCAGCAAGACTGCTCAAACATAAGCACTCACTTGTGTTCAGAGAACAGTAAGTGCTTCTTGTTGGGGTAGTTCTGGTGACTTTTCATATGACGGTTGGTCAAATTTGATGATCTCAAATCATGATCATCTCAATTAGAGGAGTTAACAGTTTTCCTGTTTTAAAAATTTTAGCTTTTTGGGGTCCATCCAGGATGACATTTTCAGCATCCATTTGCGGTCACATTAGGTTCTCACTCTATATTTGTCAGTATTACAACCCAAACAAACGTACTGCCTGGAATTTTCACTGCAGTAAGTGCTATTGTTGGGGTAGTGTTGCTGCAGCAACGTACGTCTTTAGGAAATGGCAGGAACACGAATCCCAGATTTTTGTGGCCCCTACATAAGCAATAGCTAAATGTTCAATGGATTAGGCTACTTTTTGGTTCCACTTGCAATCCTGACATATTTGAAATATGATGACCAATCACATTGTGATGACCTCAAATGGAAACACCATTGTTATTTTTCTTTTCATAAGTGCTTCCTTTTGGGGTTGTCTCGGCTGTGAGTTTTTTTCTGCAGATAGCTGCTCACACTGATAACGACCACATGAATTGACAATGATTCTAGCCCATTCATTGAGTGGGAGGACTGCAATGTGTTCAAGGACCGATTGTACGCATGGAAGGCGGGGTTGAGTTGCATTTGCCAATATCTGTATTAAAAGTAGTTATTGCATGCTGCATTTCTTCTCCACTTTAGGAACTTTGGCAAGGCAGGAATGATACATTAAAAACTGGACAATCCTCAACGGAAGGAAGACGCTCCCTCACAGTCTGTTTCATTGACCCAACCTGAGCACTGCCTTGAGTTTCAGGAATAGTAAGTGCTACTTGTTGGGGCAGTCATACAGACATGATCAGCATGAAATGTCTACACATTGACGTGACATTAGCAATCATATCGGAGGAACAAACTCTTTCTTTGAATCTGTCAGCAAGATTGCTCAAACATAAGCACTCACTTGTGTTCAGAGAACAGTAAGTGCTTCTTGTTGGGGTAGTTCTGGTGACTTTTCATATGACGGTTGGTCAAATTTGATGATCTCAAATCATGATCTTCTTAAATAGAGGAGTTAACAGTTTTCCTGTTTTAAAATTTTTAGCCTTTTGGGGTCCATCCAGGATGACATTTTCAGCATCCATTTGCGGTCACATTAGGTTCTCACTCTATATTTGTCAGTATTACAACCCAAACAAACGTACTGCCTGGAATTTTCACTGCAGTAAGTGCTATTGTTGGGGTAGTGTTGCTGCAGCAACGTACGTCTTTAGGAAATGGCAGGAACACGACTCCCAGATTTTTGTGGCCCCTACATAAGCAATAGCTAAATGTTCAATGGAGTAGGCTACTTTTTGGTTCCACTTGCAATCCTGACATATTTGAAATATGTTGACCAATCACATTGTGATGACCTCAAATGGAAACACCATTGTTATTTTTCTTTTCATAAGTGCTTCCTTTTGGGGTTGTCTCGGCTGTGAGTTTTTTTCTGCAGACAGCTGATAACCATCACATGAATTGACAATGATTCTAGCCCATTCATTGAGTGTGAGGACTGCAATGTGTTCAAGGACCTATTGTACGCATGGAAGGCGTGGTTGAGTTTCATTGGCCAATATCTTTATTAAAAGTTGTTATTGCATGCTGCATATCTTCTCCACTTTAGGAACTTTGGCAAGGCAGGAATGATACATTAAAAACTGGACAATCCTCAACGGAAGGAAGACGCTCCCTCCCAGTCTGTTTCATTGACCCAACCTGAGCACTGCCTTGAGTTTGAGGAATAGTAAGTGCTACTTGTTGGGGCAGTCATACAGACATGATCAACATGAAATGTCTACACGTTGACGTGACATTAGCAATCATATCGGAGGAACAAACTCTTTTCTTTGAATCTGTCAGCAAGATTGCTCAAACATAAGCACTCAATTGTGTTCAGAGAACAGTAAGTGCTTCTTGTTGGGGTAGTTCTGTTGACTTTTCATATGACGGTTGGTCAAATTTGATGATCTCAAATCATGATCATCTCAATTAGAGGAGTTAACAGTTTTCCTGTTTTAAAAATTTTAGCTTTTTGGGGTCCATCCAGGATGACATTTTCAGCATCCATTTGCGGTCACATTAGGTTCTCACTCTATATTTGTCAGTATTACAACCCAAACAAACGTACTGCCTGGAATTTTCACTGCAGTAAGTGCTATTGTTGGGGTAGTGTTGCTGCAGCAACGTACGTCTTTAGGAAATGGCAGGAACACGACTCCCAGATTTTTGTGGCCCCTACATAAGCAATAGCAAAATGTTCAATGGAGTTGGCTACCTTTTGGTTCCTCTTGCAATCCTGACATATTTGAAATATGTTGACCAATCACATTGTGATGACCTCAATTGGAAACACCATTGTTATTTTTCTTTTCATAAGTGCTTCCTTTTGGGGTTGTCTCGGATGTGAGTTTTTTTCTGCAGACAGCTGATAACCATCACATGAATTGACAATGATTCTAGCCCATTCATTGAGTGGGAGGACTGCAATGTGTTCAAGGACCTATTGTACGCATGGAAGGCGGGGTTGAGTTGCATTTGCCAATATCTGTATTAAAAGTAGTTATTGCATGCTGCATATCTTCTCCACTTTAGGAACTTTGGCAAGGCAGGAATGATACATTAAAAACTGGACAATCCTCAACGGAAGGAAGACGCTCCCTCACAGTCTGTTTCATTGACCCAACCTGAGCACTGCCTTGAGTTTCAGGAATAGTAAGTGCTACTTGTTGGGGCAGTCATACAGACATGATCAGCATGAAATGTCTACACATTGACGTGACATTAGCAATCATATCGGAGGAACAAACTCTTTCTTTGAATCTGTCAGCAAGATTGCTCAAACATAAGCACTCACTTGTGTTCAGAGAACAGTAAGTGCTTCTTGTTGGGGTAGTTCTGGTGACTTTTCATATGACGGTTGGTCAAATTTGATGATCTCAAATCATGATCTTCTTAAATAGAGGAGTTAACAGTTTTCCTGTTTTAAAATTTTTAGCCTTTTGGGGTCCATCCAGGATGACATTTTCAGCATCCATTTGCGGTCACATTAGGTTCTCACTCTATATTTGTCAGTATTACAACCCAAACAAACGTACTGCCTGGAATTTTCACTGCAGTAAGTGCTATTGTTGGGGTAGTGTTGCTGCAGCAACGTACGTCTTTAGGAAATGGCAGGAACACGACTCCCAGATTTTTGTGGCCCCTACATAAGCAATAGCTAAATGTTCAATGGAGTAGGCTACTTTTTGGTTCCACTTGCAATCCTGACATATTTGAAATATGTTGACCAATCACATTGTGATGACCTCAAATGGAAACACCATTGTTATTTTTCTTTTCATAAGTGCTTCCTTTTGGGGTTGTCTCGGCTGTGAGTTTTTTTCTGCAGATAGCTGCTCACACTGATAACGACCACATGAATTGACAATGATTCTAGCCCATTCATTGAGTGGGAGGACTGCAATGTGTTCAAGGACCTATTGTACGCATGGAAGGCGGGGTTGAGTTGCATTTGCCAATATCTGTATTAAAAGTAGTTATTGCATGCTGCATATCTTCTCCACTTTAGGAACTTTGGCAAGGCAGGAATGATACATTAAAAACTGGACAATCCTCAACGGAAGGAAGACGCTCCCTCACAGTCTGTTTCATTGACCCAACCTGAGCACTGCCTTGAGTTTGAGGAATAGTAAGTGCTACTTGTTGGGGCAGTCATACAGACATGATCAGCATGAAATGTCTACACATTGACGTGACATTAGCAATCATATCGGAGGAACAAACTCTTTCTTTGAATCTGTCAGCAAGACTGCTCAAACATAAGCACTCACTTGTGTTCAGAGAACAGTAAGTGCTTCTTGTTGGGGTAGTTCTGGTGACTTTTCATATGACGGTTGGTCAAATTTGATGATCTCAAATCATGATCATCTCAATTAGAGGAGTTAACAGTTTTCCTGTTTTAAAAATTTTAGCTTTTTGGGGTCCATCCAGGATGACATTTTCAGCATCCATTTGCGGTCACATTAGGTTCTCACTCTATATTTGTCAGTATTACAACCCAAACAAACGTACTGCCTGGAATTTTCACTGCAGTAAGTGCTATTGTTGGGGTAGTGTTGCTGCAGCAACGTACGTCTTTAGGAAATGGCAGGAACACGAATCCCAGATTTTTGTGGCCCCTACATAAGCAATAGCTAAATGTTCAATGGATTAGGCTACTTTTTGGTTCCACTTGCAATCCTGACATATTTGAAATATGATGACCAATCACATTGTGATGACCTCAAATGGAAACACCATTGTTATTTTTCTTTTCATAAGTGCTTCCTTTTGGGGTTGTCTCGGCTGTGAGTTTTTTTCTGCAGATAGCTGCTCACACTGATAACGACCACATGAATTGACAATGATTCTAGCCCATTCATTGAGTGGGAGGACTGCAATGTGTTCAAGGACCGATTGTACGCATGGAAGGCGGGGTTGAGTTGCATTTGCCAATATCTGTATTAAAAGTAGTTATTGCATGCTGCATTTCTTCTCCACTTTAGGAACTTTGGCAAGGCAGGAATGATACATTAAAAACTGGACAATCCTCAACGGAAGGAAGACGCTCCCTCACAGTCTGTTTCATTGACCCAACCTGAGCACTGCCTTGAGTTTCAGGAATAGTAAGTGCTACTTGTTGGGGCAGTCATACAGACATGATCAGCATGAAATGTCTACACATTGACGTGACATTAGCAATCATATCGGAGGAACAAACTCTTTCTTTGAATCTGTCAGCAAGATTGCTCAAACATAAGCACTCACTTGTGTTCAGAGAACAGTAAGTGCTTCTTGTTGGGGTAGTTCTGGTGACTTTTCATATGACGGTTGGTCAAATTTGATGATCTCAAATCATGATCTTCTTAAATAGAGGAGTTAACAGTTTTCCTGTTTTAAAATTTTTAGCCTTTTGGGGTCCATCCAGGATGACATTTTCAGCATCCATTTGCGGTCACATTAGGTTCTCACTCTATATTTGTCAGTATTACAACCCAAACAAACGTACTGCCTGGAATTTTCACTGCAGTAAGTGCTATTGTTGGAGTAGTGTTGCTGCAGCAACGTACGTCTTTAGGAAATGGCAGGAACACGACTCCCAGATTTTTGTGGCCCCTACATAAGCAATAGCTAAATGTTCAATGGAGTAGGCTACTTTTTGGTTCCACTTGCAATCCTGACATATTTGAAATATGTTGACCAATCACATTGTGATGACCTCAAATGGAAACACTATTGTTATTTTTCTTTTCATAAGTGCTTCCTTTTGGGGTTGTCTCGGATGTGAGTTTTTTTCTGCAGACAGCTGATAACCATCACATGAATTGACAATGATTCTAGCCCATTCATTGAGTGGGAGGACTGCAATGTGTTCAAGGACCTATTGTACGTATGGAAGGCGGGGTTGAGTTGCATTTGCCAATATCTGTATTAAAAGTAGTTATTGCATGCTGCATATCTTCTCCACTTTAGGAACTTTGGCAAGGCAGGAATGATACATTAAAAACTGGACAATCCTCAACGGAAGGAAGACGCTCCCTCACAGTCTGTTTCATTGACCCAACCTGAGCACTGCCTTGAGTTTCAGGAATAGTAAGTGCTACTTGTTGGGGCAGTCATACAGACATGATCAGCATGAAATGTCTACACATTGACGTGACATTAGCAATCATATCGGAGGAACAAACTCTTTCTTTGAATCTGTCAGCAAGATTGCTCAAACATAAGCACTCACTTGTGTTCAGAGAACAGTAAGTGCTTCTTGTTGGGGTAGTTCTGGTGACTTTTCATATGACGGTTGGTCAAATTTGATGATCTCAAATCATGATCTTCTTAAATAGAGGAGTTAACAGTTTTCCTGTTTTAAAAATTTTAGCCTTTTGGGGTCCATCCAGGATGACATTTTCAGCATCCATTTGCGGTCACATTAGGTTCTCACTCTATATTTGTCAGTATTACAACCCAAACAAACGTACTGCCTGGAATTTTCACTGCAGTGAGTGTTATTGTTGGGGTAGTGTTGCTGCAGCAACGTACGTCTTTAGGAAATGGCAGGAACACGACTCCCAGATTTTTGTGGCCCCTACATAAGCAATAGCTAAATGTTCAATGGAGTAGGCTACTTTTTGGTTCCACTTGCAATCCTGACATATTTGAAATATGTTGACCAATCACATTGTGATGACCTCAATTGGAAACACCATTGTTATTTTTCTTTTCATAAGTGCTTCCTTTTGGGGTTGTCTCGGCTGTGAGTTTTTTTCTGCAGACAGCTGATAACCATCACATGAATTGACAATGATTCTAGCCCATTCATTGAGTGTGAGGACTGCAATGTGTTCAAGGACCTATTGTACGCATGGAAGGCGGGGTTGAGTTTCATTGGCCAATATCTTTATTAAAAGTTGTTATTGCATGCTGCATATCTTCTCCACTTTAGGAACTTTGGCAAGGCAGGAATGATACATTAAAAACTGGACAATCCTCAACGGAAGGAAGACGCTCCCTCACAGTCTGTTTCATTGACCCAACCTGAGCACTGCCTTGAGTTTCAGGAATAGTAAGTGCTACTTGTTGGGGCAGTCATACAGACATGATCAGCATGAAATGTCTACACATTGACGTGACATTAGCAATCATATCGGAGGAACAAACTCTTTCTTTGAATCTGTCAGCAAGACTGCTCAAACATAAGCACTCACTTGTGTTCAGAGAACAGTAAGTGCTTCTTGTTGGGGTAGTTCTGGTGACTTTTCATATGACGGTTGGTCAAATTTGATGATCTCAAATCATGATCTTCTTAAATAGAGGAGTTAACAGTGTTCCTGTTTTAAAAATTTTAGCCTTTTGGGGTCCATCCAGGATGACATTTTCAGCATCCATTTGCGGTCACATTAGGTTCTCACTCTATATTTGTCAGTATTACAACCCAAACAAACGTACTGCCTGGAATTTTCACTGCAGTAAGTGCTATTGTTGGGGTAGTGTTGCTGCAGCAACGTACGTCTTTAGGAAATGGCAGGAACACGAATCCCAGATTTTTGTGGCCCCTACATAAGCAATAGCTAAATGTTCAATGGATTAGGCTACTTTTTGGTTCCACTTGCAATCCTGACATATTTGAAATATGATGACCAATCACATTGTGATGACCTCAAATGGAAACACCATTGTTATTTTTCTTTTCATAAGTGCTTCCTTTTGGGGTTGTCTCGGCTGTGAGTTTTTTTCTGCAGATAGCTGCTCACACTGATAACGACCACATGAATTGACAATGATTCTAGCCCATTCATTGAGTGGGAGGACTGCAATGTGTTCAAGGACCGATTGTACGCATGGAAGGCGGGGTTGAGTTGCATTTGCCAATATCTGTATTAAAAGTAGTTATTGCATGCTGCATTTCTTCTCCACTTTAGGAACTTTGGCAAGGCAGGAATGATACATTAAAAACTGGACAATCCTCAACGGAAGGAAGACGCTCCCTCACAGTCTGTTTCATTGACCCAACCTGAGCACTGCCTTGAGTTTCAGGAATAGTAAGTGCTACTTGTTGGGGCAGTCATACAGACATGATCAGCATGAAATGTCTACACATTGACGTGACATTAGCAATCATATCGGAGGAACAAACTCTTTCTTTGAATCTGTCAGCAAGATTGCTCAAACATAAGCACTCACTTGTGTTCAGAGAACAGTAAGTGCTTCTTGTTGGGGTAGTTCTGGTGACTTTTCATATGACGGTTGGTCAAATTTGATGATCTCAAATCATGATCTTCTTAAATAGAGGAGTTAACAGTTTTCCTGTTTTAAAATTTTTAGCCTTTTGGGGTCCATCCAGGATGACATTTTCAGCATCCATTTGCGGTCACATTAGGTTCTCACTCTATATTTGTCAGTATTACAACCCAAACAAACGTACTGCCTGGAATTTTCACTGCAGTAAGTGCTATTGTTGGGGTAGTGTTGCTGCAGCAACGTACGTCTTTAGGAAATGGCAGGAACACGACTCCCAGATTTTTGTGGCCCCTACATAAGCAATAGCAAAATGTTCAATGGAGTTGGCTACCTTTTGGTTCCTCTTGCAATCCTGACATATTTGAAATATGTTGACCAATCACATTGTGATGACCTCAATTGGAAACACCATTGTTATTTTTCTTTTCATAAGTGCTTCCTTTTGGGGTTGTCTCGGATGTGAGTTTTTTTCTGCAGACAGCTGATAACCATCACATGAATTGACAATGATTCTAGCCCATTCATTGAGTGGGAGGACTGCAATGTGTTCAAGGACCTATTGTACGCATGGAAGGCGGGGTTGAGTTGCATTTGCCAATATCTGTATTAAAAGTAGTTATTGCATGCTGCATATCTTCTCCACTTTAGGAACTTTGGCAAGGCAGGAATGATACATTAAAAACTGGACAATCCTCAACGGAAGGAAGACGCTCCCTCACAGTCTGTTTCATTGACCCAACCTGAGCACTGCCTTGAGTTTCAGGAATAGTAAGTGCTACTTGTTGGGGCAGTCATACAGACATGATCAGCATGAAATGTCTACACATTGACGTGACATTAGCAATCATATCGGAGGAACAAACTCTTTCTTTGAATCTGTCAGCAAGACTGCTCAAACATAAGCACTCACTTGTGTTCAGAGAACAGTAAGTGCTTCTTGTTGGGGTAGTTCTGGTGACTTTTCATATGACGGTTGGTCAAATTTGATGATCTCAAATCATGATCTTCTTAAATAGAGGAGTTAACAGTTTTCCTGTTTTAAAATTTTTAGCCTTTTGGGGTCCATCCAGGATGACATTTTCAGCATCCATTTGCGGTCACATTAGGTTCTCACTCTATATTTGTCAGTATTACAACCCAAACAAACGTACTGCCTGGAATTTTCACTGCAGTAAGTGCTATTGTTGGGGTAGTGTTGCTGCAGCAACGTACGTCTTTAGGAAATGGCAGGAACACGACTCCCAGATTTTTGTGGCCCCTACATAAGCAATAGCTAAATGTTCAATGGAGTAGGCTACTTTTTGGTTCCACTTGCAATCCTGACATATTTGAAATATGTTGACCAATCACATTGTGATGACCTCAAATGGAAACACCATTGTTATTTTTCTTTTCATAAGTGCTTCCTTTTGGGGTTGTCTCGGCTGTGAGTTTTTTTCTGCAGATAGCTGCTCACACTGATAACGACCACATGAATTGACAATGATTCTAGCCCATTCATTGAGTGGGAGGACTGCAATGTGTTCAAGGACCTATTGTACGCATGGAAGGCGGGGTTGAGTTGCATTTGCCAATATCTGTATTAAAAGTAGTTATTGCATGCTGCATATCTTCTCCACTTTAGGAACTTTGGCAAGGCAGGAATGATACATTAAAAACTGGACAATCCTCAACGGAAGGAAGACGCTCCCTCACAGTCTGTTTCATTGACCCAACCTGAGCACTGCCTTGAGTTTGAGGAATAGTAAGTGCTACTTGTTGGGGCAGTCATACAGACATGATCAGCATGAAATGTCTACACATTGACGTGACATTAGCAATCATATCGGAGGAACAAACTCTTTCTTTGAATCTGTCAGCAAGACTGCTCAAACATAAGCACTCACTTGTGTTCAGAGAACAGTAAGTGCTTCTTGTTGGGGTAGTTCTGGTGACTTTTCATATGACGGTTGGTCAAATTTGATGATCTCAAATCATGATCTTCTTAAATAGAGGAGTTAACAGTTTTCCTGTTTTAAAATTTTTAGCCTTTTGGGGTCCATCCAGGATGACATTTTCAGCATCCATTTGCGGTCACATTAGGTTCTCACTCTATATTTGTCAGTATTACAACCCAAACAAACGTACTGCCTGGAATTTTCACTGCAGTAAGTGCTATTGTTGGGGTAGTGTTGCTGCAGCAACGTACGTCTTTAGGAAATGGCAGGAACACGAATCCCAGATTTTTGTGGCCCCTACATAAGCAATAGCTAAATGTTCAATGGATTAGGCTACTTTTTGGTTCCACTTGCAATCCTGACATATTTGAAATATGATGACCAATCACATTGTGATGACCTCAAATGGAAACACCATTGTTATTTTTCTTTTCATAAGTGCTTCCTTTTGGGGGTTGTCTCGGCTGTGAGTTTTTTTCTGCAGATAGCTGCTCACACTGATAACGACCACATGAATTGACAATGATTCTAGCCCATTCATTGAGTGGGAGGACTGCAATGTGTTCAAGGACCGATTGTACGCATGGAAGGCGGGGTTGAGTTGCATTTGCCAATATCTGTATTAAAAGTAGTTATTGCATGCTGCATATCTTCTCCACTTTAGGAACTTTGGCAAGGCAGGAATGATACATTAAAAACTGGACAATCCTCAACGGAAGGAAGACGCTCCCTCACAGTCTGTTTCATTGACCCAACCTGAGCACTGCCTTGAGTTTCAGGAATAGTAAGTGCTACTTGTTGGGGCAGTCATACAGACATGATCAGCATGAAATGTCTACACATTGACGTGACATTAGCAATCATATCGGAGGAACAAACTCTTTCTTTGAATCTGTCAGCAAGATTGCTCAAACATAAGCACTCACTTGTGTTCAGAGAACAGTAAGTGCTTCTTGTTGGGGTAGTTCTGGTGACTTTTCATATGACGGTTGGTCAAATTTGATGATCTCAAATCATGATCTTCTTAAATAGAGGAGTTAACAGTTTTCCTGTTTTAAAATTTTTAGCCTTTTGGGGTCCATCCAGGATGACATTTTCAGCATCCATTTGCGGTCACATTAGGTTCTCACTCTATATTTGTCAGTATTACAACCCAAACAAACGTACTGCCTGGAATTTTCACTGCAGTAAGTGCTATTGTTGGGGTAGTGTTGCTGCAGCAACGTACGTCTTTAGGAAATGGCAGGAACACGACTCCCAGATTTTTGTGGCCCCTACATAAGCAATAGCTAAATGTTCAATGGAGTAGGCTACTTTTTGGTTCCACTTGCAATCCTGACATATTTGAAATATGTTGACCAATCACATTGTGATGACCTCAAATGGAAACACCATTGTTATTTTTCTTTTCATAAGTGCTTCCTTTTGGGGTTGTCTCGGCTGTGAGTTTTTTTCTGCAGATAGCTGCTCACACTGATAACGACCACATGAATTGACAATGATTCTAGCCCATTCATTGAGTGGGAGGACTGCAATGTGTTCAAGGACCTATTGTACGCATGGAAGGCGGGGTTGAGTTGCATTTGCCAATATCTGTATTAAAAGTAGTTATTGCATGCTGCATATCTTCTCCACTTTAGGAACTTTGGCAAGGCAGGAATGATACATTAAAAACTGGACAATCCTCAACGGAAGGAAGACGCTCCCTCACAGTCTGTTTCATTGACCCAACCTGAGCACTGCCTTGAGTTTGAGGAATAGTAAGTGCTACTTGTTGGGGCAGTCATACAGACATGATCAGCATGAAATGTCTACACATTGACGTGACATTAGCAATCATATCGGAGGAACAAACTCTTTCTTTGAATCTGTCAGCAAGACTGCTCAAACATAAGCACTCACTTGTGTTCAGAGAACAGTAAGTGCTTCTTGTTGGGGTAGTTCTGGTGACTTTTCATATGACGGTTGGTCAAATTTGATGATCTCAAATCATGATCATCTCAATTAGAGGAGTTAACAGTTTTCCTGTTTTAAAAATTTTAGCTTTTTGGGGTCCATCCAGGATGACATTTTCAGCATCCATTTGCGGTCACATTAGGTTCTCACTCTATATTTGTCAGTATTACAACCCAAACAAACGTACTGCCTGGAATTTTCACTGCAGTAAGTGCTATTGTTGGGGTAGTGTTGCTGCAGCAACGTACGTCTTTAGGAAATGGCAGGAACACGAATCCCAGATTTTTGTGGCCCCTACATAAGCAATAGCTAAATGTTCAATGGATTAGGCTACTTTTTGGTTCCACTTGCAATCCTGACATATTTGAAATATGATGACCAATCACATTGTGATGACCTCAAATGGAAACACCATTGTTATTTTTCTTTTCATAAGTGCTTCCTTTTGGGGTTGTCTCGGCTGTGAGTTTTTTTCTGCAGATAGCTGCTCACACTGATAACGACCACATGAATTGAC
Organism: Festucalex cinctus; assembly: GCF_051991245.1. NCBI lineage: Eukaryota > Metazoa > Chordata > Actinopteri > Syngnathiformes > Syngnathidae > Festucalex > Festucalex cinctus. Next base: position 21,931,879 of record NC_135427.1, read on the forward strand.
AATGATTCTAGCCCATTCATTGAGTGGGAGGACTGCAATGTGTTCAAGGACCGATTGTACGCATGGAAGGCGGGGTTGAGTTGCATTTGCCAATATCTGTATTAAAAGTAGTTATTGCATGCTGCATTTCTTCTCCACTTTAGGAACTTTGGCAAGGCAGGAATGATACATTAAAAACTGGACAATCCTCAACGGAAGGAAGACGCTCCCTCACAGTCTGTTTCATTGACCCAACCTGAGCACTGCCTTGAGTTTCAGGAATAGTAAGTGCTACTTGTTGGGGCAGTCATACAGACATGATCAGCATGAAATGTCTACACATTGACGTGACATTAGCAATCATATCGGAGGAACAAACTCTTTCTTTGAATCTGTCAGCAAGATTGCTCAAACATAAGCACTCACTTGTGTTCAGAGAACAGTAAGTGCTTCTTGTTGGGGTAGTTCTGGTGACTTTTCATATGACGGTTGGTCAAATTTGATGATCTCAAATCATGATCTTCTTAAATAGAGGAGTTAACAGTTTTCCTGTTTTAAAATTTTTAGCCTTTTGGGGTCCATCCAGGATGACATTTTCAGCATCCATTTGCGGTCACATTAGGTTCTCACTCTATATTTGTCAGTATTACAACCCAAACAAACGTACTGCCTGGAATTTTCACTGCAGTAAGTGCTATTGTTGGGGTAGTGTTGCTGCAGCAACGTACGTCTTTAGGAAATGGCAGGAACACGACTCCCAGATTTTTGTGGCCCCTACATAAGCAATAGCTAAATGTTCAATGGAGTAGGCTACTTTTTGGTTCCACTTGCAATCCTGACATATTTGAAATATGTTGACCAATCACATTGTGATGACCTCAAATGGAAACACCATTGTTATTTTTCTTTTCATAAGTGCTTCCTTTTGGGGTTGTCTCGGCTGTGAGTTTTTTTCTGCAGATAGCTGCTCACACTGATAACGACCACATGAATTGACAATGATTCTAGCCCATTCATTGAGTGGGAGGACTGCAATGTGTTCAAGGACCTATTGTACGCATGGAAGGCGGGGTTGAGTTGCATTTGCCAATATCTGTATTAAAAGTAGTTATTGCATGCTGCATATCTTCTCCACTTTAGGAACTTTGGCAAGGCAGGAATGATACATTAAAAACTGGACAATCCTCAACGGAAGGAAGACGCTCCCTCACAGTCTGTTTCATTGACCCAACCTGAGCACTGCCTTGAGTTTGAGGAATAGTAAGTGCTACTTGTTGGGGCAGTCATACAGACATGATCAGCATGAAATGTCTACACATTGACGTGACATTAGCAATCATATCGGAGGAACAAACTCTTTCTTTGAATCTGTCAGCAAGACTGCTCAAACATAAGCACTCACTTGTGTTCAGAGAACAGTAAGTGCTTCTTGTTGGGGTAGTTCTGGTGACTTTTCATATGACGGTTGGTCAAATTTGATGATCTCAAATCATGATCATCTCAATTAGAGGAGTTAACAGTTTTCCTGTTTTAAAAATTTTAGCTTTTTGGGGTCCATCCAGGATGACATTTTCAGCATCCATTTGCGGTCACATTAGGTTCTCACTCTATATTTGTCAGTATTACAACCCAAACAAACGTACTGCCTGGAATTTTCACTGCAGTAAGTGCTATTGTTGGGGTAGTGTTGCTGCAGCAACGTACGTCTTTAGGAAATGGCAGGAACACGAATCCCAGATTTTTGTGGCCCCTACATAAGCAATAGCTAAATGTTCAATGGATTAGGCTACTTTTTGGTTCCACTTGCAATCCTGACATATTTGAAATATGATGACCAATCACATTGTGATGACCTCAAATGGAAACACCATTGTTATTTTTCTTTTCATAAGTGCTTCCTTTTGGGGTTGTCTCGGCTGTGAGTTTTTTTCTGCAGATAGCTGCTCACACTGATAACGACCACATGAATTGACAATGATTCTAGCCCATTCATTGAGTGGGAGGACTGCAATGTGTTCAAGGACCGATTGTACGCATGGAAGGCGGGGTTGAGTTGCATTTGCCAATATCTGTATTAAAAGTAGTTATTGCATGCTGCATTTCTTCTCCACTTTAGGAACTTTGGCAAGGCAGGAATGATACATTAAAAACTGGACAATCCTCAACGGAAGGAAGACGCTCCCTCACAGTCTGTTTCATTGACCCAACCTGAGCACTGCCTTGAGTTTCAGGAATAGTAAGTGCTACTTGTTGGGGCAGTCATACAGACATGATCAGCATGAAATGTCTACACATTGACGTGACATTAGCAATCATATCGGAGGAACAAACTCTTTCTTTGAATCTGTCAGCAAGATTGCTCAAACATAAGCACTCACTTGTGTTCAGAGAACAGTAAGTGCTTCTTGTTGGGGTAGTTCTGGTGACTTTTCATATGACGGTTGGTCAAATTTGATGATCTCAAATCATGATCTTCTTAAATAGAGGAGTTAACAGTTTTCCTGTTTTAAAATTTTTAGCCTTTTGGGGTCCATCCAGGATGACATTTTCAGCATCCATTTGCGGTCACATTAGGTTCTCACTCTATATTTGTCAGTATTACAACCCAAACAAACGTACTGCCTGGAATTTTCACTGCAGTAAGTGCTATTGTTGGGGTAGTGTTGCTCTCAGCAACGTACGTCTTTAGGAAATGGCAGGAACACGACTCCCAGATTTTTGTGGCCCCTACATAAGCAATAGCTAAATGTTCAATGGAGTAGGCTACTTTTTGGTTCCACTTGCAATCCTGACATATTTGAAATATGTTGACCAATCACATTGTGATGACCTCAAATGGAAACACTATTGTTATTTTTCTTTTCATAAGTGCTTCCTTTTGGGGTTGTCTCGGATGTGAGTTTTTTTCTGCAGACAGCTGATAACCATCACATGAATTGACAATGATTCTAGCCCATTCATTGAGTGGGAGGACTGCAATGTGTTCAAGGACCTATTGTACGTATGGAAGGCGGGGTTGAGTTGCATTTGCCAATATCTGTATTAAAAGTAGTTATTGCATGCTGCATATCTTCTCCACTTTAGGAACTTTGGCAAGGCAGGAATGATACATTAAAAACTGGACAATCCTCAACGGAAGGAAGACGCTCCCTCACAGTCTGTTTCATTGACCCAACCTGAGCACTGCCTTGAGTTTCAGGAATAGTAAGTGCTACTTGTTGGGGCAGTCATACAGACATGATCAGCATGAAATGTCTACACATTGACGTGACATTAGCAATCATATCGGAGGAACAAACTCTTTCTTTGAATCTGTCAGCAAGATTGCTCAAACATAAGCACTCACTTGTGTTCAGAGAACAGTAAGTGCTTCTTGTTGGGGTAGTTCTGGTGACTTTTCATATGACGGTTGGTCAAATTTGATGATCTCAAATCATGATCTTCTTAAATAGAGGAGTTAACAGTTTTCCTGTTTTAAAAATTTTAGCCTTTTGGGGTCCATCCAGGATGACATTTTCAGCATCCATTTGCGGTCACATTAGGTTCTCACTCTATATTTGTCAGTATTACAACCCAAACAAACGTACTGCCTGGAATTTTCACTGCAGTGAGTGTTATTGTTGGGGTAGTGTTGCTGCAGCAACGTACGTCTTTAGGAAATGGCAGGAACACGACTCCCAGATTTTTGTGGCCCCTACATAAGCAATAGCTAAATGTTCAATGGAGTAGGCTACTTTTTGGTTCCACTTGCAATCCTGACATATTTGAAATATGTTGACCAATCACATTGTGATGACCTCAATTGGAAACACCATTGTTATTTTTCTTTTCATAAGTGCTTCTTTTTGGGGTTGTCTCGGCTGTGAGTTTTTTTCTGCAGACAGCTGATAACCATCACATGAATTGACAATGATTCTAGCCCATTCATTGAGTGTGAGGACTGCAATGTGTTCAAGGACCTATTGTACGCATGGAAGGCGGGGTTGAGTTTCATTGGCCAATATCTTTATTAAAAGTTGTTATTGCATGCTGCATATCTTCTCCACTTTAGGAACTTTGGCAAGGCAGGAATGATACATTAAAAACTGGACAATCCTCAACGGAAGGAAGACGCTCCCTCACAGTCTGTTTCATTGACCCAACCTGAGCACTGCCTTGAGTTTCAGGAATAGTAAGTGCTACTTGTTGGGGCAGTCATACAGACATGATCAGCATGAAATGTCTACACATTGACGTGACATTAGCAATCATATCGGAGGAACAAACTCTTTCTTTGAATCTGTCAGCAAGACTGCTCAAACATAAGCACTCACTTGTGTTCAGAGAACAGTAAGTGCTTCTTGTTGGGGTAGTTCTGGTGACTTTTCATATGACGGTTGGTCAAATTTGATGATCTCAAATCATGATCTTCTTAAATAGAGGAGTTAACAGTGTTCCTGTTTTAAAAATTTTAGCCTTTTGGGGTCCATCCAGGATGACATTTTCAGCATCCATTTGCGGTCACATTAGGTTCTCACTCTATATTTGTCAGTATTACAACCCAAACAAACGTACTGCCTGGAATTTTCACTGCAGTAAGTGCTATTGTTGGGGTAGTGTTGCTGCAGCAACGTACGTCTTTAGGAAATGGCAGGAACACGAATCCCAGATTTTTGTGGCCCCTACATAAGCAATAGCTAAATGTTCAATGGATTAGGCTACTTTTTGGTTCCACTTGCAATCCTGACATATTTGAAATATGATGACCAATCACATTGTGATGACCTCAAATGGAAACACCATTGTTATTTTTCTTTTCATAAGTGCTTCCTTTTGGGGTTGTCTCGGCTGTGAGTTTTTTTCTGCAGATAGCTGCTCACACTGATAACGACCACATGAATTGACAATGATTCTAGCCCATTCATTGAGTGGGAGGACTGCAATGTGTTCAAGGACCGATTGTACGCATGGAAGGCGGGGTTGAGTTGCATTTGCCAATATCTGTATTAAAAGTAGTTATTGCATGCTGCATTTCTTCTCCACTTTAGGAACTTTGGCAAGGCAGGAATGATACATTAAAAACTGGACAATCCTCAACGGAAGGAAGACGCTCCCTCACAGTCTGTTTCATTGACCCAACCTGAGCACTGCCTTGAGTTTCAGGAATAGTAAGTGCTACTTGTTGGGGCAGTCATACAGACATGATCAGCATGAAATGTCTACACATTGACGTGACATTAGCAATCATATCGGAGGAACAAACTCTTTCTTTGAATCTGTCAGCAAGATTGCTCAAACATAAGCACTCACTTGTGTTCAGAGAACAGTAAGTGCTTCTTGTTGGGGTAGTTCTGGTGACTTTTCATATGACGGTTGGTCAAATTTGATGATCTCAAATCATGATCTTCTTAAATAGAGGAGTTAACAGTTTTCCTGTTTTAAAATTTTTAGCCTTTTGGGGTCCATCCAGGATGACATTTTCAGCATCCATTTGCGGTCACATTAGGTTCTCACTCTATATTTGTCAGTATTACAACCCAAACAAACGTACTGCCTGGAATTTTCACTGCAGTAAGTGCTATTGTTGGGGTAGTGTTGCTGCAGCAACGTACGTCTTTAGGAAATGGCAGGAACACGACTCCCAGATTTTTGTGGCCCCTACATAAGCAATAGCAAAATGTTCAATGGAGTTGGCTACCTTTTGGTTCCTCTTGCAATCCTGACATATTTGAAATATGTTGACCAATCACATTGTGATGACCTCAATTGGAAACACCATTGTTATTTTTCTTTTCATAAGTGCTTCCTTTTGGGGTTGTCTCGGATGTGAGTTTTTTTCTGCAGACAGCTGATAACCATCACATGAATTGACAATGATTCTAGCCCATTCATTGAGTGGGAGGACTGCAATGTGTTCAAGGACCTATTGTACGCATGGAAGGCGGGGTTGAGTTGCATTTGCCAATATCTGTATTAAAAGTAGTTATTGCATGCTGCATATCTTCTCCACTTTAGGAACTTTGGCAAGGCAGGAATGATACATTAAAAACTGGACAATCCTCAACGGAAGGAAGACGCTCCCTCACAGTCTGTTTCATTGACCCAACCTGAGCACTGCCTTGAGTTTCAGGAATAGTAAGTGCTACTTGTTGGGGCAGTCATACAGACATGATCAGCATGAAATGTCTACACATTGACGTGACATTAGCAATCATATCGGAGGAACAAACTCTTTCTTTGAATCTGTCAGCAAGATTGCTCAAACATAAGCACTCACTTGTGTTCAGAGAACAGTAAGTGCTTCTTGTTGGGGTAGTTCTGGTGACTTTTCATATGACGGTTGGTCAAATTTGATGATCTCAAATCATGATCTTCTTAAATAGAGGAGTTAACAGTTTTCCTGTTTTAAAATTTTTAGCCTTTTGGGGTCCATCCAGGATGACATTTTCAGCATCCATTTGCGGTCACATTAGGTTCTCACTCTATATTTGTCAGTATTACAACCCAAACAAACGTACTGCCTGGAATTTTCACTGCAGTAAGTGCTATTGTTGGGGTAGTGTTGCTGCAGCAACGTACGTCTTTAGGAAATGGCAGGAACACGACTCCCAGATTTTTGTGGCCCCTACATAAGCAATAGCTAAATGTTCAATGGAGTAGGCTACTTTTTGGTTCCACTTGCAATCCTGACATATTTGAAATATGTTGACCAATCACATTGTGATGACCTCAAATGGAAACACCATTGTTATTTTTCTTTTCATAAGTGCTTCCTTTTGGGGTTGTCTCGGCTGTGAGTTTTTTTCTGCAGATAGCTGCTCACACTGATAACGACCACATGAATTGACAATGATTCTAGCCCATTCATTGAGTGGGAGGACTGCAATGTGTTCAAGGACCTATTGTACGCATGGAAGGCGGGGTTGAGTTGCATTTGCCAATATCTGTATTAAAAGTAGTTATTGCATGCTGCATATCTTCTCCACTTTAGGAACTTTGGCAAGGCAGGAATGATACATTAAAAACTGGACAATCCTCAACGGAAGGAAGACGCTCCCTCACAGTCTGTTTCATTGACCCAACCTGAGCACTGCCTTGAGTTTGAGGAATAGTAAGTGCTACTTGTTGGGGCAGTCATACAGACATGATCAGCATGAAATGTCTACACATTGACGTGACATTAGCAATCATATCGGAGGAACAAACTCTTTCTTTGAATCTGTCAGCAAGACTGCTCAAACATAAGCACTCACTTGTGTTCAGAGAACAGTAAGTGCTTCTTGTTGGGGTAGTTCTGGTGACTTTTCATATGACGGTTGGTCAAATTTGATGATCTCAAATCATGATCATCTCAATTAGAGGAGTTAACAGTTTTCCTGTTTTAAAAATTTTAGCTTTTTGGGGTCCATCCAGGATGACATTTTCAGCATCCATTTGCGGTCACATTAGGTTCTCACTCTATATTTGTCAGTATTACAACCCAAACAAACGTACTGCCTGGAATTTTCACTGCAGTAAGTGCTATTGTTGGGGTAGTGTTGCTGCAGCAACGTACGTCTTTAGGAAATGGCAGGAACACGAATCCCAGATTTTTGTGGCCCCTACATAAGCAATAGCTAAATGTTCAATGGATTAGGCTACTTTTTGGTTCCACTTGCAATCCTGACATATTTGAAATATGATGACCAATCACATTGTGATGACCTCAAATGGAAACACCATTGTTATTTTTCTTTTCATAAGTGCTTCCTTTTGGGGTTGTCTCGGCTGTGAGTTTTTTTCTGCAGATAGCTGCTCACACTGATAACGACCACATGAATTGACAATGATTCTAGCCCATTCATTGAGTGGGAGGACTGCAATGTGTTCAAGGACCGATTGTACGCATGGAAGGCGGGGTTGAGTTGCATTTGCCAATATCTGTATTAAAAGTAGTTATTGCATGCTGCATTTCTTCTCCACTTTAGGAACTTTGGCAAGGCAGGAATGATACATTAAAAACTGGACAATCCTCAACGGAAGGAAGACGCTCCCTCACAGTCTGTTTCATTGACCCAACCTGAGCACTGCCTTGAGTTTCAGGAATAGTAAGTGCTACTTGTTGGGGCAGTCATACAGACATGATCAGCATGAAATGTCTACACATTGACGTGACATTAGCAATCATATCGGAGGAACAAACTCTTTCTTTGAATCTGTCAGCAAGATTGCTCAAACATAAGCACTCACTTGTGTTCAGAGAACAGTAAGTGCTTCTTGTTGGGGTAGTTCTGGTGACTTTTCATATGACGGTTGGTCAAATTTGATGATCTCAAATCATGATCTTCTTAAATAGAGGAGTTAACAGTTTTCCTGTTTTAAAATTTTTAGCCTTTTGGGGTCATCCAGGATGACATTTTCAGCATCCATTTGCGGTCACATTAGGTTCTCACTCTATATTTGTCAGTATTACAACCCAAACAAACGTACTGCCTGGAATTTTCACTGCAGTAAGTGCTATTGTTGGGGTAGTGTTGCTGCAGCAACGTACGTCTTTAGGAAATGGCAGGAACACGACTCCCAGATTTTTGTGGCCCCTACATAAGCAATAGCTAAATGTTCAATGGAGTAGGCTACTTTTTGGTTCCACTTGCAATCCTGACATATTTGAAATATGTTGACCAATCACATTGTGATGACCTCAAATGGAAACACTATTGTTATTTTTCTTTTCATAAGTGCTTCCTTTTGGGGTTGTCTCGGATGTGAGTTTTTTTCTGCAGACAGCTGATAACCATCACATGAATTGACAATGATTCTAGCCCATTCATTGAGTGGGAGGACTGCAATGTGTTCAAGGACCTATTGTACGTATGGAAGGCGGGGTTGAGTTGCATTTGCCAATATCTGTATTAAAAGTAGTTATTGCATGCTGCATATCTTCTCCACTTTAGGAACTTTGGCAAGGCAGGAATGATACATTAAAAACTGGACAATCCTCAACGGAAGGAAGACGCTCCCTCACAGTCTGTTTCATTGACCCAACCTGAGCACTGCCTTGAGTTTCAGGAATAGTAAGTGCTACTTGTTGGGGCAGTCATACAGACATGATCAGCATGAAATGTCTACACATTGACGTGACATTAGCAATCATATCGGAGGAACAAACTCTTTCTTTGAATCTGTCAGCAAGATTGCTCAAACATAAGCACTCACTTGTGTTCAGAGAACAGTAAGTGCTTCTTGTTGGGGTAGTTCTGGTGACTTTTCATATGACGGTTGGTCAAATTTGATGATCTCAAATCATGATCTTCTTAAATAGAGGAGTTAACAGTTTTCCTGTTTTAAAAATTTTAGCCTTTTGGGGTCCATCCAGGATGACATTTTCAGCATCCATTTGCGGTCACATTAGGTTCTCACTCTATATTTGTCAGTATTACAACCCAAACAAACGTACTGCCTGGAATTTTCACTGCAGTGAGTGTTATTGTTGGGGTAGTGTTGCTGCAGCAACGTACGTCTTTAGGAAATGGCAGGAACACGACTCCCAGATTTTTGTGGCCCCTACATAAGCAATAGCTAAATGTTCAATGGAGTAGGCTACTTTTTGGTTCCACTTGCAATCCTGACATATTTGAAATATGTTGACCAATCACATTGTGATGACCTCAATTGGAAACACCATTGTTATTTTTCTTTTCATAAGTGCTTCTTTTTGGGGTTGTCTCGGCTGTGAGTTTTTTTCTGCAGACAGCTGATAACCATCACATGAATTGACAATGATTCTAGCCCATTCATTGAGTGTGAGGACTGCAATGTGTTCAAGGACCTATTGTACGCATGGAAGGCGGGGTTGAGTTTCATTGGCCAATATCTTTATTAAAAGTTGTTATTGCATGCTGCATATCTTCTCCACTTTAGGAACTTTGGCAAGGCAGGAATGATACATTAAAAACTGGACAATCCTCAACGGAAGGAAGACGCTCCCTCACAGTCTGTTTCATTGACCCAACCTGAGCACTGCCTTGAGTTTCAGGAATAGTAAGTGCTACTTGTTGGGGCAGTCATACAGACATGATCAGCATGAAATGTCTACACATTGACGTGACATTAGCAATCATATCGGAGGAACAAACTCTTTCTTTGAATCTGTCAGCAAGACTGCTCAAACATAAGCACTCACTTGTGTTCAGAGAACAGTAAGTGCTTCTTGTTGGGGTAGTTCTGGTGACTTTTCATATGACGGTTGGTCAAATTTGATGATCTCAAATCATGATCTTCTTAAATAGAGGAGTTAACAGTGTTCCTGTTTTAAAAATTTTAGCCTTTTGGGGTCCATCCAGGATGACATTTTCAGCATCCATTTGCGGTCACATTAGGTTCTCACTCTATATTTGTCAGTATTACAACCCAAACAAACGTACTGCCTGGAATTTTCACTGCAGTAAGTGCTATTGTTGGGGTAGTGTTGCTGCAGCAACGTACGTCTTTAGGAAATGGCAGGAACACGAATCCCAGATTTTTGTGGCCCCTACATAAGCAATAGCTAAATGTTCAATGGATTAGGCTACTTTTTGGTTCCACTTGCAATCCTGACATATTTGAAATATGATGACCAATCACATTGTGATGACCTCAAATGGAAACACCATTGTTATTTTTCTTTTCATAAGTGCTTCCTTTTGGGGTTGTCTCGGCTGTGAGTTTTTTTCTGCAGATAGCTGCTCACACTGATAACGACCACATGAATTGACAATGATTCTAGCCCATTCATTGAGTGGGAGGACTGCAATGTGTTCAAGGACCGATTGTACGCATGGAAGGCGGGGTTGAGTTGCATTTGCCAATATCTGTATTAAAAGTAGTTATTGCATGCTGCATTTCTTCTCCACTTTAGGAACTTTGGCAAGGCAGGAATGATACATTAAAAACTGGACAATCCTCAACGGAAGGAAGACGCTCCCTCACAGTCTGTTTCATTGACCCAACCTGAGCACTGCCTTGAGTTTCAGGAATAGTAAGTGCTACTTGTTGGGGCAGTCATACAGACATGATCAGCATGAAATGTCTACACATTGACGTGACATTAGCAATCATATCGGAGGAACAAACTCTTTCTTTGAATCTGTCAGCAAGATTGCTCAAACATAAGCACTCACTTGTGTTCAGAGAACAGTAAGTGCTTCTTGTTGGGGTAGTTCTGGTGACTTTTCATATGACGGTTGGTCAAATTTGATGATCTCAAATCATGATCTTCTTAAATAGAGGAGTTAACAGTTTTCCTGTTTTAAAATTTTTAGCCTTTTGGGGTCCATCCAGGATGACATTTTCAGCATCCATTTGCGGTCACATTAGGTTCTCACTCTATATTTGTCAGTATTACAACCCAAACAAACGTACTGCCTGGAATTTTCACTGCAGTAAGTGCTATTGTTGGGGTAGTGTTGCTGCAGCAACGTACGTCTTTAGGAAATGGCAGGAACACGACTCCCAGATTTTTGTGGCCCCTACATAAGCAATAGCTAAATGTTCAATGGAGTAGGCTACTTTTTGGTTCCACTTGCAATCCTGACATATTTGAAATATGTTGACCAATCACATTGTGATGACCTCAAATGGAAACACTATTGTTATTTTTCTTTTCATAAGTGCTTCCTTTTGGGGTTGTCTCGGATGTGAGTTTTTTTCTGCAGACAGCTGATAACCATCACATGAATTGACAATGATTCTAGCCCATTCATTGAGTGGGAGGACTGCAATGTGTTCAAGGACCTATTGTACGTATGGAAGGCGGGGTTGAGTTGCATTTGCCAATATCTGTATTAAAAGTAGTTATTGCATGCTGCATATCTTCTCCACTTTAGGAACTTTGGCAAGGCAGGAATGATACATTAAAAACTGGACAATCCTCAACGGAAGGAAGACGCTCCCTCACAGTCTGTTTCATTGACCCAACCTGAGCACTGCCTTGAGTTTCAGGAATAGTAAGTGCTACTTGTTGGGGCAGTCATACAGACATGATCAGCATGAAATGTCTACACATTGACGTGACATTAGCAATCATATCGGAGGAACAAACTCTTTCTTTGAATCTGTCAGCAAGATTGCTCAAACATAAGCACTCACTTGTGTTCAGAGAACAGTAAGTGCTTCTTGTTGGGGTAGTTCTGGTGACTTTTCATATGACGGTTGGTCAAATTTGATGATCTCAAATCATGATCTTCTTAAATAGAGGAGTTAACAGTTTTCCTGTTTTAAAAATTTTAGCCTTTTGGGGTCCATCCAGGATGACATTTTCAGCATCCATTTGCGGTCACATTAGGTTCTCACTCTATATTTGTCAGTATTACAACCCAAACAAACGTACTGCCTGGAATTTTCACTGCAGTGAGTGTTATTGTTGGGGTAGTGTTGCTGCAGCAACGTACGTCTTTAGGAAATGGCAGGAACACGACTCCCAGATTTTTGTGGCCCCTACATAAGCAATAGCTAAATGTTCAATGGAGTAGGCTACTTTTTGGTTCCACTTGCAATCCTGACATATTTGAAATATGTTGACCAATCACATTGTGATGACCTCAATTGGAAACACCATTGTTATTTTTCTTTTCATAAGTGCTTCCTTTTGGGGTTGTCTCGGCTGTGAGTTTTTTTCTGCAGACAGCTGATAACCATCACATGAATTGACAATGATTCTAGCCCATTCATTGAGTGTGAGGACTGCAATGTGTTCAAGGACCTATTGTACGCATGGAAGGCGGGGTTGAGTTTCATTGGCCAATATCTTTATTAAAAGTTGTTATTGCATGCTGCATATCTTCTCCACTTTAGGAACTTTGGCAAGGCAGGAATGATACATTAAAAACTGGACAATCCTCAACGGAAGGAAGACGCTCCCTCACAGTCTGTTTCATTGACCCAACCTGAGCACTGCCTTGAGTTTCAGGAATAGTAAGTGCTACTTGTTGGGGCAGTCATACAGACATGATCAGCATGAAATGTCTACACATTGACGTGACATTAGCAATCATATCGGAGGAACAAACTCTTTCTTTGAATCTGTCAGCAAGACTGCTCAAACATAAGCACTCACTTGTGTTCAGAGAACAGTAAGTGCTTCTTGTTGGGGTAGTTCTGGTGACTTTTCATATGACGGTTGGTCAAATTTGATGATCTCAAATCATGATCTTCTTAAATAGAGGAGTTAACAGTGTTCCTGTTTTAAAAATTTTAGCCTTTTGGGGTCCATCCAGGATGACATTTTCAGCATCCATTTGCGGTCACATTAGGTTCTCACTCTATATTTGTCAGTATTACAACCCAAACAAACGTACTGCCTGGAATTTTCACTGCAGTAAGTGCTATTGTTGGGGTAGTGTTGCTGCAGCAACGTACGTCTTTAGGAAATGGCAGGAACACGACTCCCAGATTTTTGTGGCCCCTACATAAGCAATAGCTAAATGTTCAATGGAGTAGGCTACTTTTTGGTTCCACTTGCAATCCTGACATATTTGAAATATGTTGACCAATCACATTGTGATGACCTCAAATGGAAACACTATTGTTATTTTTCTTTTCATAAGTGCTTCCTTTTGGGGTTGTCTCGGCTGTGAGTTTTTTTCTGCAGACAGCTGATAACCATCACATGAATTGACAACGATTCTAGCCCATTCATTGAGTGTGAGGACTGCAATGTGTTCAAGGACCTATTGTACGCATGGAAGTCGGGGTTGAGTTTCATTGGCCAATATCTTTATTAAAAGTAGTTATTGCATGCTGCATATCTTCTCCACTTTAGGAACTTTGGCAAGGCAGGAATGATACATTAAAAACTGGACAATCCTCAACGGAAGGAAGACGCTCCCTCCCAGTCTGTTTCATTGAACCAACCTGAGCACTGCCTTGAGTTTGAGGAATAGTAAGTGCTACTTGTTGGGGCAGTCATACAGACATGATCAACATGAAATGTCTACACGTTGACGTGACATTAGCAATCATATCGGAGGAACAAACTCTTTTCTTTGAATCTGTCAGCAAGATTGCTCAAACATAAGCACTCAATTGTGTTCAGAGAACAGTAAGTGCTTCTTGTTGGGGTAGTTCTGTTGACTTTTCATATGACGGTTGGTCAAATTTGATGATCTCAAATCATGATCATCTCAATTAGAGGAGTTAACAGTTTTCCTGTTTTAAAAATTTTAGCTTTTTGGGGTCCATCCAGGATGACATTTTCAGCATCCATTTGCGGTCACATTAGGTTCTCACTCTATATTTGTCAGTATTACAACCCAAACAAACGTACTGCCTGGAATTTTCACTGCAGTAAGTGCTATTGTTGGGGTAGTGTTGCTGCAGCAACGTACGTCTTTAGGAAATGGCAGGAACACGACTCCCAGATTTTTGTGGCCCCTACATAAGCAATAGCAAAATGTTCAATGGAGTTGGCTACCTTTTGGTTCCTCTTGCAATCCTGACATATTTGAAATATGTTGACCAATCACATTGTGATGACCTCAATTGGAAACACCATTGTTATTTTTCTTTTCATAAGTGCTTCCTTTTGGGGTTGTCTCGGATGTGAGTTTTTTTCTGCAGACAGCTGATAACCATCACATGAATTGACAATGATTCTAGCCCATTCATTGAGTGGGAGGACTGCAATGTGTTCAAGGACCTATTGTACGCATGGAAGGCGGGGTTGAGTTGCATTTGCCAATATCTGTATTAAAAGTAGTTATTGCATGCTGCATATCTTCTCCACTTTAGGAACTTTGGCAAGGCAGGAATGATACATTAAAAACTGGACAATCCTCAACGGAAGGAAGACGCTCCCTCACAGTCTGTTTCATTGACCCAACCTGAACACTGCCTTGAGTTTCAGGAATAGTAAGTGCTACTTGTTGGGGCAGTCATACAGACATGATCAGCATGAAATGTCTACACATTGACGTGACATTAGCAATCATATCGGAGGAACAAACTCTTTCTTTGAATCTGTCAGCAAGATTGCTCAAACATAAGCACTCACTTGTGTTCAGAGAACAGTAAGTGCTTCTTGTTGGGGTAGTTCTGGTGACTTTTCATATGACGGTTGGTCAAATTTGATGATCTCAAATCATGATCTTCTTAAATAGAGGAGTTAACAGTTTTCCTGTTTTAAAATTTTTAGCCTTTTGGGGTCCATCCAGGATGACATTTTCAGCATCCATTTGCGGTCACATTAGGTTCTCACTCTATATTTGTCAGTATTACAACCCAAACAAACGTACTGCCTGGAATTTTCACTGCAGTAAGTGCTATTGTTGGGGTAGTGTTGCTGCAGCAACGTACGTCTTTAGGAAATGGCAGGAACACGACTCCCAGACTTTTGTGGCCCCTACATAAGCAATAGCTAAATGTTCAATGGAGTAGGCTACTTTTTGGTTCCACTTGCAATCCTGACATATTTGAAATATGTTGACCAATCACATTGTGATGACCTCAAATGGAAACACCATTGTTATTTTTCTTTTCATAAGTGCTTCCTTTTGGGGTTGTCTCGGCTGTGAGTTTTTTTCTGCAGATAGCTGCTCACACTGATAACGACCACATGAATTGACAATGATTCTAGCCCATTCATTGAGTGGGAGGACTGCAATGTGTTCAAGGACCTATTGTACGCATGGAAGGCGGGGTTGAGTTGCATTTGCCAATATCTGTATTAAAAGTAGTTATTGCATGCTGCATATCTTCTCCACTTTAGGAACTTTGGCAAGGCAGGAATGATACATTAAAAACTGGACAATCCTCAACGGAAGGAAGACGCTCCCTCACAGTCTGTTTCATTGACCCAACCTGAGCACTGCCTTGAGTTTGAGGAATAGTAAGTGCTACTTGTTGGGGCAGTCATACAGACATGATCAGCATGAAATGTCTACACATTGACGTGACATTAGCAATCATATCGGAGGAACAAACTCTTTCTTTGAATCTGTCAGCAAGATTGCTCAAACATAAGCACTCAATTGTGTTCAGAGAACAGTAAGTGCTTCTTGTTGGGGTAGTTCTGTTGACTTTTCATATGACGGTTGGTCAAATTTGA
Source organism: Festucalex cinctus (assembly GCF_051991245.1). Taxonomy (NCBI): domain Eukaryota; kingdom Metazoa; phylum Chordata; class Actinopteri; order Syngnathiformes; family Syngnathidae; genus Festucalex; species Festucalex cinctus. Next base: position 21,947,897 of record NC_135427.1, read on the forward strand.
TGATCTCAAATCATGATCATCTCAATTAGAGGAGTTAACAGTTTTCCTGTTTTAAAAATTTTAGCTTTTTGGGGTCCATCCAGGATGACATTTTCAGCATCCATTTGCGGTCACATTAGGTTCTCACTCTATATTTGTCAGTATTACAACCCAAACAAACGTACTGCCTGGAATTTTCACTGCAGTAAGTGCTATTGTTGGGGTAGTGTTGCTGCAGCAACGTACGTCTTTAGGAAATGGCAGGAACACGACTCCCAGATTTTTGTGGCCCCTACATAAGCAATAGCAAAATGTTCAATGGAGTTGGCTACCTTTTGGTTCCTCTTGCAATCCTGACATATTTGAAATATGTTGACCAATCACATTGTGATGACCTCAATTGGAAACACCATTGTTATTTTTCTTTTCATAAGTGCTTCCTTTTGGGGTTGTCTCGGATGTGAGTTTTTTTCTGCAGACAGCTGATAACCATCACATGAATTGACAATGATTCTAGCCCATTCATTGAGTGGGAGGACTGCAATGTGTTCAAGGACCTATTGTACGCATGGAAGGCGGGGTTGAGTTGCATTTGCCAATATCTGTATTAAAAGTAGTTATTGCATGCTGCATATCTTCTCCACTTTAGGAACTTTGGCAAGGCAGGAATGATACATTAAAAACTGGACAATCCTCAACGGAAGGAAGACGCTCCCTCACAGTCTGTTTCATTGACCCAACCTGAGCACTGCCTTGAGTTTCAGGAATAGTAAGTGCTACTTGTTGGGGCAGTCATACAGACATGATCAGCATGAAATGTCTACACATTGACGTGACATTAGCAATCATATCGGAGGAACAAACTCTTTCTTTGAATCTGTCAGCAAGACTGCTCAAACATAAGCACTCACTTGTGTTCAGAGAACAGTAAGTGCTTCTTGTTGGGGTAGTTCTGGTGACTTTTCATATGACGGTTGGTCAAATTTGATGATCTCAAATCATGATCTTCTTAAATAGAGGAGTTAACAGTGTTCCTGTTTTAAAAATTTTAGCCTTTTGGGGTCCATCCAGGATGACATTTTCAGCATCCATTTGCGGTCACATTAGGTTCTCACTCTATATTTGTCAGTATTACAACCCAAACAAACGTACTGCCTGGAATTTTCACTGCAGTAAGTGCTATTGTTGGGGTAGTGTTGCTGCAGCAACGTACGTCTTTAGGAAATGGCAGGAACACGACTCCCAGATTTTTGTGGCCCCTACATAAGCAATAGCTAAATGTTCAATGGAGTAGGCTACTTTTTGGTTCCACTTGCAATCCTGACATATTTGAAATATGTTGACCAATCACATTGTGATGACCTCAAATGGAAACACTATTGTTATTTTTCTTTTCATAAGTGCTTCCTTTTGGGGTTGTCTCGGCTGTGAGTTTTTTTCTGCAGACAGCTGATAACCATCACATGAATTGACAACGATTCTAGCCCATTCATTGAGTGTGAGGACTGCAATGTGTTCAAGGACCTATTGTACGCATGGAAGTCGGGGTTGAGTTTCATTGGCCAATATCTTTATTAAAAGTAGTTATTGCATGCTGCATATCTTCTCCACTTTAGGAACTTTGGCAAGGCAGGAATGATACATTAAAAACTGGACAATCCTCAACGGAAGGAAGACGCTCCCTCCCAGTCTGTTTCATTGAACCAACCTGAGCACTGCCTTGAGTTTGAGGAATAGTAAGTGCTACTTGTTGGGGCAGTCATACAGACATGATCAACATGAAATGTCTACACGTTGACGTGACATTAGCAATCATATCGGAGGAACAAACTCTTTTCTTTGAATCTGTCAGCAAGATTGCTCAAACATAAGCACTCAATTGTGTTCAGAGAACAGTAAGTGCTTCTTGTTGGGGTAGTTCTGTTGACTTTTCATATGACGGTTGGTCAAATTTGATGATCTCAAATCATGATCATCTCAATTAGAGGAGTTAACAGTTTTCCTGTTTTAAAAATTTTAGCTTTTTGGGGTCCATCCAGGATGACATTTTCAGCATCCATTTGCGGTCACATTAGGTTCTCACTCTATATTTGTCAGTATTACAACCCAAACAAACGTACTGCCTGGAATTTTCACTGCAGTAAGTGCTATTGTTGGGGTAGTGTTGCTGCAGCAACGTACGTCTTTAGGAAATGGCAGGAACACGACTCCCAGATTTTTGTGGCCCCTACATAAGCAATAGCAAAATGTTCAATGGAGTTGGCTACCTTTTGGTTCCTCTTGCAATCCTGACATATTTGAAATATGTTGACCAATCACATTGTGATGACCTCAATTGGAAACACCATTGTTATTTTTCTTTTCATAAGTGCTTCCTTTTGGGGTTGTCTCGGATGTGAGTTTTTTTCTGCAGACAGCTGATAACCATCACATGAATTGACAATGATTCTAGCCCATTCATTGAGTGGGAGGACTGCAATGTGTTCAAGGACCTATTGTACGCATGGAAGGCGGGGTTGAGTTGCATTTGCCAATATCTGTATTAAAAGTAGTTATTGCATGCTGCATATCTTCTCCACTTTAGGAACTTTGGCAAGGCAGGAATGATACATTAAAAACTGGACAATCCTCAACGGAAGGAAGACGCTCCCTCACAGTCTGTTTCATTGACCCAACCTGAGCACTGCCTTGAGTTTCAGGAATAGTAAGTGCTACTTGTTGGGGCAGTCATACAGACATGATCAGCATGAAATGTCTACACATTGACGTGACATTAGCAATCATATCGGAGGAACAAACTCTTTCTTTGAATCTGTCAGCAAGATTGCTCAAACATAAGCACTCACTTGTGTTCAGAGAACAGTAAGTGCTTCTTGTTGGGGTAGTTCTGGTGACTTTTCATATGACGGTTGGTCAAATTTGATGATCTCAAATCATGATCTTCTTAAATAGAGGAGTTAACAGTTTTCCTGTTTTAAAATTTTTAGCCTTTTGGGGTCCATCCAGGATGACATTTTCAGCATCCATTTGCGGTCACATTAGGTTTTCACTCTATATTTGTCAGTATTACAACCCAAACAAACGTACTGCCTGGAATTTTCACTGCAGTAAGTGCTATTGTTGGGGTAGTGTTGCTGCAGCAACGTACGTCTTTAGGAAATGGCAGGAACACGACTCCCAGATTTTTGTGGCCCCTACATAAGCAATAGCTAAATGTTCAATGGAGTAGGCTACTTTTTGGTTCCACTTGCAATCCTGACATATTTGAAATATGTTGACCAATCACATTGTGATGACCTCAAATGGAAACACCATTGTTATTTTTCTTTTCATAAGTGCTTCCTTTTGGGGTTGTCTCGGCTGTGAGTTTTTTTCTGCAGATAGCTGCTCACACTGATAACGACCACATGAATTGACAATGATTCTAGCCCATTCATTGAGTGGGAGGACTGCAATGTGTTCAAGGACCTATTGTACGCATGGAAGGCGGGGTTGAGTTGCATTTGCCAATATCTGTATTAAAAGTAGTTATTGCATGCTGCATATCTTCTCCACTTTAGGAACTTTGGCAAGGCAGGAATGATACATTAAAAACTGGACAATCCTCAACGGAAGGAAGACGCTCCCTCACAGTCTGTTTCATTGACCCAACCTGAGCACTGCCTTGAGTTTGAGGAATAGTAAGTGCTACTTGTTGGGGCAGTCATACAGACATGATCAGCATGAAATGTCTACACATTGATGTGACATTAGCAATCATATCGGAGGAACAAACTCTTTCTTTGAATCTGTCAGCAAGACTGCTCAAACATAAGCACTCACTTGTGTTCAGAGAACAGTAAGTGCTTCTTGTTGGGGTAGTTCTGGTGACTTTTCATATGACGGTTGGTCAAATTTGATGATCTCAAATCATGATCTTCTTAAATAGAGGAGTTAACAGTGTTCCTGTTTTAAAAATTTTAGCCTTTTGGGGTCCATCCAGGATGACATTTTCAGCATCCATTTGCGGTCACATTAGGTTCTCACTCTATATTTGTCAGTATTACAACCCAAACAAACGTACTGCCTGGAATTTTCACTGCAGTAAGTGCTATTGTTGGGGTAGTGTTGCTGCAGCAACGTACGTCTTTAGGAAATGGCAGGAACACGACTCCCTGATTTTTGTGGCCCCTACATAAGCAATAGCAAAATGTTCAATGGAGTAGGCTACTTTTTGGTTCCACTTGCAATCCTGACATATTTGAAATATGTTGACCAATCACATTGTGATGACCTCAAATGGAAACACCATTGTTATTTTTCTTTTCATAAGTGCTTCCTTTTGAGGTTGTCTCGGCTGTGAGTTTTTTTCTGCAGATAGCTGCTCACACTGATAACGACCACATGAATAGACAATGATTCTAGCCCATTCATTGAGTGGGAGGACTGCAATGTGTTCAAGGACCTATTGTACGCATGGAAGGCGGGGTTGAGTTGCATTTGCCAATATCTGTATTAAAAGTAGTTATTGCATGCTGCATATCTTCTCCACTTTAGGAACTTTGGCAAGGCAGGAATGATACATTAAAAACTGGACAATCCTCAACGGAAGGAAGACGCTCCCTCACAGTCTGTTTCATTGACCCAACCTGAGCACTGCCTTGAGTTTCAGGAATAGTAAGTGCTACTTGTTGGGGCAGTCATACAGACATGATCAGCATGAAATGTCTACACATTGACGTGACATTAGCAATCATATCGGAGGAACAAACTCTTTCTTTGAATCTGTCAGCAAGACTGCTCAAACATAAGCACTCACTTGTGTTCAGAGAACAGTAAGTGCTTCTTGTTGGGGTAGTTCTGGTGACTTTTCATATGACGGTTGGTCAAATTTGATGATCTCAAATCATGATCTTCTTAAATAGAGGAGTTAACAGTGTTCCTGTTTTAAAAATTTTAGCCTTTTGGGGTCCATCCAGGATGACATTTTCAGCATCCATTTGCGGTCACATTAGGTTCTCACTCTATATTTGTCAGTATTACAACCCAAACAAACGTACTGCCTGGAATTTTCACTGCAGTAAGTGCTATTGTTGGGGTAGTGTTGCTGCAGCAACGTACGTCTTTAGGAAATGGCAGGAACACGACTCCCAGATTTTTGTGGCCCCTACATAAGCAATAGCAAAATGTTCAATGGAGTAGGCTACTTTTTGGTTCCACTTGCAATCCTGACATATTTGAAATATGTTGACCAATCACATTGTGATGACCTCAAATGGAAACACCATTGTTATTTTTCTTTTCATAAGTGCTTCCTTTTGAGGTTGTCTCGGCTGTGAGTTTTTTTCTGCAGATAGCTGCTCACACTGATAACGACCACATGAATTGACAATGATTCTAGCCCATTCATTGAGTGGGAGGACTGCAATGTGTTCAAGGACCGATTGTACGCATGGAAGGCAGGGTTGAGTTGCATTTGCCAATATCTGTATTAAAAGTAGTTATTGCATGCTGCATATCTTCTCCACTTTAGGAACTTTGGCAAGGCAGGAATGATACATTAAAAACTGGACAATCCTCAACGGAAGGAAGACGCTCCCTCACAGTCTGTTTCATTGACCCAACCTGAACACTGCCTTGAGTTTCAGGAATAGTAAGTGCTACTTGTTGGGGCAGTCATACAGACATGATCAGCATGAAATGTCTACACATTGACGTGACATTAGCAATCATATCGGAGGAACAAACTCTTTCTTTGAATCTGTCAGCAAGATTGCTCAAACATAAGCACTCACTTGTGTTCAGAGAACAGTAAGTGCTTCTTGTTGGGGTAGTTCTGGTGACTTTTCATACGACGGTTGGTCAAATTTGATGATCTCAAATCATGATCATCTCAAATAGAGGAGGTAACAGTTTTCCTGTTTTAAAAATTTTAGCCTATTGGGGTCCATCCAGGATGACATTTTCAGCATCCATTTGCGGTCACATTAGGTTCTCACTCTATATTTGTCAGTATTACAACCCAAACAAACGTACTGCTTGGAATTTTTGCTGCAGTAAGTGCTATTGTTGGGGTAGTGTTGCTGCAGCAACGTACGTCTTTAGGAAATGGCAGGAACACGACTCCCAGATTTTTGTGCCCCCTACATAAGCAATAGCTAAATGTTCAATGGAGTAGGCTACTTTTTGGTTCCTCTTGCAATCCTGACATATTTGAAATATGTTGACCAATCACATTGTGATGACCTCAAATGGAAACACCATTGTTATTTTTCTTTTCATAAGTGCTTCCTTTTGAGGTTGTCTCGGCTGTGAGTTTTTTTCTGCAGATAGCTGCTCACACTGATAACGACCACATGAATAGACAATGATTCTAGCCCATTCATTGAGTGGGAGGACTGCAATGTGTTCAAGGACCTATTGTACGCATGGAAGGCGGGGTTGAGTTGCATTTGCCAATATCTGTATTAAAAGTAGTTATTGCATGCTGCATATCTTCTCCACTTTAGGAACTTTGGCAAGGCAGGAATGATACATTAAAAACTGGACAATCCTCAACGGAAGGAAGACGCTCCCTCACAGTCTGTTTCATTGACCCAACCTGAGCACTGCCTTGAGTTTCAGGAATAGTAAGTGCTACTTGTTGGGGCAGTCATACAGACATGATCAGCATGAAATGTCTACACATTGACGTGACATTAGCAATCATATCGGAGGAACAAACTCTTTCTTTGAATCTGTCAGCAAGACTGCTCAAACATAAGCACTCACTTGTGTTCAGAGAACAGTAAGTGCTTCTTGTTGGGGTAGTTCTGGTGACTTTTCATATGACGGTTGGTCAAATTTGATGATCTCAAATCATGATCTTCTTAAATAGAGGAGTTAACAGTGTTCCTGTTTTAAAAATTTTAGCCTTTTGGGGTCCATCCAGGATGACATTTTCAGCATCCATTTGCGGTCACATTAGGTTCTCACTCTATATTTGTCAGTATTACAACCCAAACAAACGTACTGCCTGGAATTTTCACTGCAGTAAGTGCTATTGTTGGGGTAGTGTTGCTGCAGCAACGTACGTCTTTAGGAAATGGCAGGAACACGACTCCCAGATTTTTGTGGCCCCTACATAAGCAATAGCAAAATGTTCAATGGAGTAGGCTACTTTTTGGTTCCACTTGCAATCCTGACATATTTGAAATATGTTGACCAATCACATTGTGATGACCTCAAATGGAAACACCATTGTTATTTTTCTTTTCATAAGTGCTTCCTTTTGAGGTTGTCTCGGCTGTGAGTTTTTTTCTGCAGATAGCTGCTCACACTGATAACGACCACATGAATTGACAATGATTCTAGCCCATTCATTGAGTGGGAGGACTGCAATGTGTTCAAGGACCGATTGTACGCATGGAAGGCAGGGTTGAGTTGCATTTGCCAATATCTGTATTAAAAGTAGTTATTGCATGCTGCATATCTTCTCCACTTTAGGAACTTTGGCAAGGCAGGAATGATACATTAAAAACTGGACAATCCTCAACGGAAGGAAGACGCTCCCTCACAGTCTGTTTCATTGACCCAACCTGAACACTGCCTTGAGTTTCAGGAATAGTAAGTGCTACTTGTTGGGGCAGTCATACAGACATGATCAGCATGAAATGTCTACACATTGACGTGACATTAGCAATCATATCGGAGGAACAAACTCTTTCTTTGAATCTGTCAGCAAGATTGCTCAAACATAAGCACTCACTTGTGTTCAGAGAACAGTAAGTGCTTCTTGTTGGGGTAGTTCTGGTGACTTTTCATACGACGGTTGGTCAAATTTGATGATCTCAAATCATGATCATCTCAAATAGAGGAGGTAACAGTTTTCCTGATTTAAAAATTTTAGCCTATTGGGGTCCATCCAGGATGACATTTTCAGCATCCATTTGCGGTCACATTAGGTTCTCACTCTATATTTGTCAGTATTACAACCCAAACAAACGTACTGCTTGGAATTTTTGCTGCAGTAAGTGCTATTGTTGGGGTAGTGTTGCTGCAGCAACGTACGTCTTTAGGAAATGGCAGGAACACGACTCCCAGATTTTTGTGCCCCCTACATAAGCAATAGCTAAATGTTCAATGGAGTAGGCTACTTTTTGGTTCCTCTTGCAATCCTGACATATTTGAAATATGTTGACCAATCACATTGTGATGACCTCAAATGGAAACACCATTGTTATTTTTCTTTTCATAAGTGCTTCCTTTTGGGGTTGTCTCGGCTGTGAGTTTTTTTCTGCAGATAGCTGCTCACACTGATAACGACCACATGAATTGACAATGATTCTAGCCCATTCATTGAGTGGGAGGACTGCAATGTGTTCAAGGACCGATTGTACGCATGGAAGGCGGGGTTGAGTTGCATTTGCCAATATCTGTATTAAAAGTAGTTATTGCATGCTGCATATCTTCTCCACTTTAGGAACTTTGGCAAGGCAGGAATGATACATTAAAAACTGGACAATCCTCAACGGAAGGAAGACGCTCCCTCACAGTCTGTTTCATTGACCCAACCTGAGCACTGCCTTGAGTTTGAGGAATAGTAAGTGCTACTTGTTGGGGCAGTCATACAGACATGATCAGCATGAAATGTCTACACATTGACGTGACATTAGCAATCATATCGGAGGAACAAACTCTTTCTTTGAATCTGTCAGCAAGATTGCTCAAACATAAGCACTCACTTGTGTTCAGAGAACAGTAAGTGCTTCTTGTTGGGGTAGTTCTGGTGACTTTTCATATGACGGTTGGTCAAATTTGATGATCTCAAATCATGATCTTCTCAAATAGATGAGTTAACAGTGTTCCTGTTTTAAAAATTTTAGCCTTTTGGGGTCCATCCAGGATGACATTTTCAGCATCCATTTGCGGTCACATTAGGTTCTCACTCTATATTTGTCAGTATTACAACCCAAACAAACGTACTGCTTGGAATTTTCACTGCAGTAAGTGCTATTGTTGGGGTGGTGTTGTTGCAGCAACGTACGTCTTTAGGAAATGGCAGGAACACGACTCCCAGATTTTTGTGGCCCCTACATAAGCAATAGCTAAATGTTCAATGGAGTAGGCTACTTTTTGGTTCCACTTGCAATCCTGACATATTTGAAATATGTTGACCAATCACATTGTGATGACCTCAAATGGAAACACTATTGTTATTTTTCTTTTCATAAGTGCTTCCTTTTGGGGTTGTCTCGGCTGTGAGTTTTTTTCTGCAGACAGCTGATAACCATCACATGAATTGACAACGATTCTAGCCCATTCATTGAGTGTGAGGACTGCAATGTGTTCAAGGACCTATTGTACGCATGGAAGGCGGGGTTGAGTTTCATTGGCCAATATCTTTATTAAAAGTAGTTATTGCATGCTGCATATCTTCTCCACTTTAGGAACTTTGGCAAGGCAGGAATGATACATTAAAAACTGGACAATCCTCAACGGAAGGAAGACGCTCCCTCCCAGTCTGTTTCATTGAACCAACCTGAGCACTGCCTTGAGTTTGAGGAATAGTAAGTGCTACTTGTTGGGGCAGTCATACAGACATGATCACCATGAAATGTCTACACGTTGACGTGACATTAGCAATCATATCGGAGGAACAAACTCTTTTCTTTGAATCTGTCAGCAAGATTGCTCAAACATAAGCACTCAATTGTGTTCAGAGAACAGTAAGTGCTTCTTGTTGGGGTAGTTCTGGTGACTTTTCATATGACGGTTGGTCAAATTTGATGATCTCAAATCATGATCATCTCAATTAGAGGAGTTAACAGTTTTCCTGTTTTAAAAATTTTAGCTTTTTGGGGTCCATCCAGGATGACATTTTCAGCATCCATTTGCGGTCACATTAGGTTCTCACTCTATATTTGTCAGTATTACAACCCAAACAAACGTACTGCCTGGAATTTTCACTGCAGTAAGTGCTATTGTTGGGGTAGTGTTGCTGCAGCAACGTACGTCTTTAGGAAATGGCAGGAACACGACTCCCAGATTTTTGTGGCCCCTACATAAGCAATAGCAAAATGTTCAATGGAGTTGGCTACCTTTTGGTTCCTCTTGCAATCCTGACATATTTGAAATATGTTGACCAATCACATTGTGATGACCTCAATTGGAAACACCATTGTTATTTTTCTTTTCATAAGTGCTTCCTTTTGGGGTTGTCTCGGATGTGAGTTTTTTTCTGCAGACAGCTGATAACCATCACATGAATTGACAATGATTCTAGCCCATTCATTGAGTGGGAGGACTGCAATGTGTTCAAGGACCTATTGTACGCATGGAAGGCGGGGTTGAGTTGCATTTGCCAATATCTGTATTAAAAGTAGTTATTGCATGCTGCATATCTTCTCCACTTTAGGAACTTTGGCAAGGCAGGAATGATACATTAAAAACTGGACAATCCTCAACGGAAGGAAGACGCTCCCTCACAGTCTGTTTCATTGACCCAACCTGAGCACTGCCTTGAGTTTCAGGAATAGTAAGTGCTACTTGTTGGGGCAGTCATACAGACATGATCAACATGAAATGTCTACACGTTGACGTGACATTAGCAATCATATCGGAGGAACAAACTCTTTTCTTTGAATCTGTCAGCAAGATTGCTCAAACATAAGCACTCAATTGTGTTCAGAGAACAGTAAGTGCTTCTTGTTGGGGTAGTTCTGTTGACTTTTCATATGACGGTTGGTCAAATTTGATGATCTCAAATCATGATCATCTCAATTAGAGGAGTTAACAGTTTTCCTGTTTTAAAAATTTTAGCTTTTTGGGGTCCATCCAGGATGACATTTTCAGCATCCATTTGCGGTCACATTAGGTTCTCACTCTATATTTGTCAGTATTACAACCCAAACAAACGTACTGCCTGGAATTTTCACTGCAGTAAGTGCTATTGTTGGGGTAGTGTTGCTGCAGCAACGTACGTCTTTAGGAAATGGCAGGAACACGACTCCCAGATTTTTGTGGCCCCTACATAAGCAATAGCAAAATGTTCAATGGAGTTGGCTACCTTTTGGTTCCTCTTGCAATCCTGACATATTTGAAATATGTTGACCAATCACATTGTGATGACCTCAATTGGAAACACCATTGTTATTTTTCTTTTCATAAGTGCTTCCTTTTGGGGTTGTCTCGGATGTGAGTTTTTTTCTGCAGACAGCTGATAACCATCACATGAATTGACAATGATTCTAGCCCATTCATTGAGTGGGAGGACTGCAATGTGTTCAAGGACCTATTGTACGCATGGAAGGCGGGGTTGAGTTGCATTTGCCAATATCTGTATTAAAAGTAGTTATTGCATGCTGCATATCTTCTCCACTTTAGGAACTTTGGCAAGGCAGGAATGATACATTAAAAACTGGACAATCCTCAACGGAAGGAAGACGCTCCCTCACAGTCTGTTTCATTGACCCAACCTGAGCACTGCCTTGAGTTTCAGGAATAGTAAGTGCTACTTGTTGGGGCAGTCATACAGACATGATCAGCATGAAATGTCTACACATTGACGTGACATTAGCAATCATATCGGAGGAACAAACTCTTTCTTTGAATCTGTCAGCAAGATTGCTCAAACATAAGCACTCACTTGTGTTCAGAGAACAGTAAGTGCTTCTTGTTGGGGTAGTTCTGGTGACTTTTCATATGACGGTTGGTCAAATTTGATGATCTCAAATCATGATCTTCTTAAATAGAGGAGTTAACAGTTTTCCTGTTTTAAAATTTTTAGCCTTTTGGGGTCCATCCAGGATGACATTTTCAGCATCCATTTGCGGTCACATTAGGTTCTCACTCTATATATGTCAGTATTACAACCCAAACAAACGTACTGCCTGGAATTTTCACTGCAGTAAGTGCTATTGTTGGGGTAGTGTTGCTGCAGCAACGTACGTCTTTAGGAAATGGCAGGAACACGACTCCCAGATTTTTGTGGCCCCTACATAAGCAATAGCTAAATGTTCAATGGAGTAGGCTACTTTTTGGTTCCACTTGCAATCCTGACATATTTGAAATATGTTGACCAATCACATTGTGATGACCTCAAATGGAAACACCATTGTTATTTTTCTTTTCATAAGTGCTTCCTTTTGGGGTTGTCTCGGCTGTGAGTTTTTTTCTGCAGATAGCTGCTCACACTGATAACGACCACATGAATTGACAATGATTCTAGCCCATTCATTGAGTGGGAGGACTGCAATGTGTTCAAGGACCTATTGTACGCATGGAAGGCGGGGTTGAGTTGCATTTGCCAATATCTGTATTAAAAGTAGTTATTGCATGCTGCATATCTTCTCCACTTTAGGAACTTTGGCAAGGCAGGAATGATACATTAAAAACTGGACAATCCTCAACGGAAGGAAGACGCTCCCTCACAGTCTGTTTCATTGACCCAACCTGAGCACTGCCTTGAGTTTGAGGAATAGTAAGTGCTACTTGTTGGGGCAGTCATACAGACATGATCAGCATGAAATGTCTACACATTGACGTGACATTAGCAATCATATCGGAGGAACAAACTCTTTCTTTGAATCTGTCAGCAAGACTGCTCAAACATAAGCACTCACTTGTGTTCAGAGAACAGTAAGTGCTTCTTGTTGGGGTAGTTCTGGTGACTTTTCATATGACGGTTGGTCAAATTTGATGATCTCAAATCATGATCTTCTTAAATAGAGGAGTTAACAGTGTTCCTGTTTTAAAAATTTTAGCCTTTTGGGGTCCATCCAGGATGACATTTTCAGCATCCATTTGCGGTCACATTAGGTTCTCACTCTATATTTGTCAGTATTACAACCCAAACAAACGTACTGCCTGGAATTTTCACTGCAGTAAGTGCTATTGTTGGGGTAGTGTTGCTGCAGCAACGTACGTCTTTAGGAAATGGCAGGAACACGACTCCCTGATTTTTGTGGCCCCTACATAAGCAATAGCAAAATGTTCAATGGAGTAGGCTACTTTTTGGTTCCACTTGCAATCCTGACATATTTGAAATATGTTGACCAATCACATTGTGATGACCTCAAATGGAAACACCATTGTTATTTTTCTTTTCATAAGTGCTTCCTTTTGAGGTTGTCTCGGCTGTGAGTTTTTTTCTGCAGATAGCTGCTCACACTGATAACGACCACATGAATAGACAATGATTCTAGCCCATTCATTGAGTGGGAGGACTGCAATGTGTTCAAGGACCTATTGTACGCATGGAAGGCGGGGTTGAGTTGCATTTGCCAATATCTGTATTAAAAGTAGTTATTGCATGCTGCATATCTTCTCCACTTTAGGAACTTTGGCAAGGCAGGAATGATACATTAAAAACTGGACAATCCTCAACGGAAGGAAGACGCTCCCTCACAGTCTGTTTCATTGACCCAACCTGAGCACTGCCTTGAGTTTCAGGAATAGTAAGTGCTACTTGTTGGGGCAGTCATACAGACATGATCAGCATGAAATGTCTACACATTGACGTGACATTAGCAATCATATCGGAGGAACAAACTCTTTCTTTGAATCTGTCAGCAAGACTGCTCAAACATAAGCACTCACTTGTGTTCAGAGAACAGTAAGTGCTTCTTGTTGGGGTAGTTCTGGTGACTTTTCATATGACGGTTGGTCAAATTTGATGATCTCAAATCATGATCTTCTTAAATAGAGGAGTTAACAGTGTTCCTGTTTTAAAAATTTTAGCCTTTTGGGGTCCATCCAGGATGACATTTTCAGCATCCATTTGCGGTCACATTAGGTTCTCACTCTATATTTGTCAGTATTACAACCCAAACAAACGTACTGCCTGGAATTTTCACTGCAGTAAGTGCTATTGTTGGGGTAGTGTTGCTGCAGCAACGTACGTCTTTAGGAAATGGCAGGAACACGACTCCCAGATTTTTGTGGCCCCTACATAAGCAATAGCAAAATGTTCAATGGAGTAGGCTACTTTTTGGTTCCACTTGCAATCCTGACATATTTGAAATATGTTGACCAATCACATTGTGATGACCTCAAATGGAAACACCATTGTTATTTTTCTTTTCATAAGTGCTTCCTTTTGAGGTTGTCTCGGCTGTGAGTTTTTTTCTGCAGATAGCTGCTCACACTGATAACGACCACATGAATTGACAATGATTCTAGCCCATTCATTGAGTGGGAGGACTGCAATGTGTTCAAGGACCGATTGTACGCATGGAAGGCAGGGTTGAGTTGCATTTGCCAATATCTGTATTAAAAGTAGTTATTGCATGCTGCATATCTTCTCCACTTTAGGAACTTTGGCAAGGCAGGAATGATACATTAAAAACTGGACAATCCTCAACGGAAGGAAGACGCTCCCTCACAGTCTGTTTCATTGACCCAACCTGAACACTGCCTTGAGTTTCAGGAATAGTAAGTGCTACTTGTTGGGGCAGTCATACAGACATGATCAGCATGAAATGTCTACACATTGACGTGACATTAGCAATCATATCGGAGGAACAAACTCTTTCTTTGAATCTGTCAGCAAGATTGCTCAAACATAAGCACTCACTTGTGTTCAGAGAACAGTAAGTGCTTCTTGTTGGGGTAGTTCTGGTGACTTTTCATACGACGGTTGGTCAAATTTGATGATCTCAAATCATGATCATCTCAAATAGAGGAGGTAACAGTTTTCCTGTTTTAAAAATTTTAGCCTATTGGGGTCCATCCAGGATGACATTTTCAGCATCCATTTGCGGTCACATTAGGTTCTCACTCTATATTTGTCAGTATTACAACCCAAACAAACGTACTGCTTGGAATTTTTGCTGCAGTAAGTGCTATTGTTGGGGTAGTGTTGCTGCAGCAACGTACGTCTTTAGGAAATGGCAGGAACACGACTCCCAGATTTTTGTGCCCCCTACATAAGCAATAGCTAAATGTTCAATGGAGTAGGCTACTTTTTGGTTCCTCTTGCAATCCTGACATATTTGAAATATGTTGACCAATCACATTGTGATGACCTCAAATGGAAACACCATTGTTATTTTTCTTTTCATAAGTGCTTCCTTTTGGGGTTGTCTCGGCTGTGAGTTTTTTTCTGCAGATAGCTGCTCACACTGATAACGACCACATGAATTGACAATGATTCTAGCCCATTCATTGAGTGGGAGGACTGCAATGTGTTCAAGGACCGATTGTACGCATGGAAGGCGGGGTTGAGTTGCATTTGCCAATATCTGTATTAAAAGTAGTTATTGCATGCTGCATATCTTCTCCACTTTAGGAACTTTGGCAAGGCAGGAATGATACATTAAAAACTGGACAATCCTCAACGGAAGGAAGACGCTCCCTCACAGTCTGTTTCATTGACCCAACCTGAGCACTGCCTTGAGTTTCAGGAATAGTAAGTGCTACTTGTTGGGGCAGTCATACAGACATGATCAGCATGAAATGTCTACACATTGACGTGACATTAGCAATCATATCGGAGGAACAAACTCTTTCTTTGAATCTGTCAGCAAGATTGCTCAAACATAAGCACTCACTTGTGTTCAGAGAACAGTAAGTGCTTCTTGTTGGGGTAGTTCTGGTGACTTTTCATATGACGGTTGGTCAAATTTGATGATCTCAAATCATGATCTTCTTAAATAGAGGAGTTAACAGTTTTCCTGTTTTAAATTTTTTAGCCTTTTGGGGTCCATCCAGGATGACATTTTCAGCATCCATTTGCGGTCACATTAGGTTCTCACTCTATATTTGTCAGTATTACAACCCAAACAAACGTACTGCCTGGAATTTTCACTGCAGTAAGTGCTATTGTTGGGGTAGTGTTGCTGCAGCAACGTACGTCTTTAGGAAATGGCAGGAACACGAATCCCAGATTTTTGTGGCCCCTACATAAGCAATAGCTAAATGTTCAATGGATTAGGCTACTTTTTGGTTCCACTTGCAATCCTGACATATTTGAAATATGATGACCAATCACATTGTGATGACCTCAAATGGAAACACCATTGTTATTTTTCTTTTCATAAGTGCTTCCTTTTGGGGTTGTCTCGGCTGTGAGTTTTTTTCTGCAGATAGCTGCTCACACTGATAACGACCACATGAATTGACAATGATTCTAGCCCATTCATTGAGTGGGAGGACTGCAATGTGTTCAAGGACCGATTGTACGCATGGAAGGCGGGGTTGAGTTGCATTTGCCAATATCTGTATTAAAAGTAGTTATTGCATGCTGCATATCTTCTCCACTTTAGGAACTTTGGCAAGGCAGGAATGATACATTAAAAACTGGACAATCCTCAACGGAAGGAAGACGCTCCCTCACAGTCTGTTTCATTGACCCAACCTGAGCACTGCCTTGAGTTTCAGGAATAGTAAGTGCTACTTGTTGGGGCAGTCATACAGACATGATCAGCATGAAATGTCTACACATTGACGTGACATTAGCAATCATATCGGAGGAACAAACTCTTTCTTTGAATCTGTCAGCAAGATTGCTCAAACATAAGCACTCACTTGTGTTCAGAGAACAGTAAGTGCTTCTTGTTGGGGTAGCTCTGGTGACTTTTCATATGACGGTTGGTCAAATTTGATGATCTCAAATCATGATCTTCTTAAATAGAGGAGTTAACAGTTTTCCTGTTTTAAAATTTTTAGCCTTTTGGGGTCCATCCAGGATGACATTTTCAGCATCCATTTGCGGTCACATTAGGTTCTCACTCTATATTTGTCAGTATTACAACCCAAACAAACGTACTGCCTGGAATTTTCACTGCAGTAAGTGCTATTGTTGGGGTAGTGTTGCTGCAGCAACGTACGTCTTTAGGAAATGGCAGGAACACGAATCCCAGATTTTTGTGGCCCCTACATAAGCAATAGCTAAATGTTCAATGGATTAGGCTACTTTTTGGTTCCACTTGCAATCCTGACATATTTGAAATATGATGACCAATCACATTGTGATGACCTCAAATGGAAACACCATTGTTATTTTTCTTTTCATAAGTGCTTCCTTTTGGGGGTTGTCTCGGCTGTGAGTTTTTTTCTGCAGATAGCTGCTCACACTGATAACGACCACATGAATTGACAATGATTCTAGCCCATTCATTGAGTGGGAGGACTGCAATGTGTTCAAGGACCGATTGTACGCATGGAAGGCGGGGTTGAGTTGCATTTGCCAATATCTGTATTAAAAGTAGTTATTGCATGCTGCATATCTTCTCCACTTTAGGAACTTTGGCAAGGCAGGAATGATACATTAAAAACTGGACAATCCTCAACGGAAGGAAGACGCTCCCTCACAGTCTGTTTCATTGACCCAACCTGAGCACTGCCTTGAGTTTCAGGAATAGTAAGTGCTACTTGTTGGGGCAGTCATACAGACATGATCAGCATGAAATGTCTACACATTGACGTGACATTAGCAATCATATCGGAGGAACAAACTCTTTCTTTGAATCTGTCAGCAAGATTGCTCAAACATAAGCACTCACTTGTGTTCAGAGAACAGTAAGTGCTTCTTGTTGGGGTAGTTCTGGTGACTTTTCATATGACGGTTGGTCAAATTTGATGATCTCAAATCATGATCTTCTCAAATAGATGAGTTAACAGTGTTCCTGTTTTAAAAATTTTAGCCTTTTGGGGTCCATCCAGGATGACATTTTCAGCATCCATTTGCGGTCACATTAGGTTCTCACTCTATATTTGTCAGTATTACAACCCAAACAAACGTACTGCTTGGAATTTTCACTGCAGTAAGTGCTATTGTTGGGGTGGTGTTGTTGCAGCAACGTACGTCTTTAGGAAATGGCAGGAACACGACTCCCAGATTTTTGTGGCCCCTACATAAGCAATAGCTAAATGTTCAATGGAGTAGGCTACTTTTTGGTTCCACTTGCAATCCTGACATATTTGAAATATGTTGACCAATCACATTGTGATGACCTCAAATGGAAACACTATTGTTATTTTTCTTTTCATAAGTGCTTCCTTTTGGGGTTGTCTCGGCTGTGAGTTTTTTTCTGCAGACAGCTGATAACCATCACATGAATTGACAACGATTCTAGCCCATTCATTGAGTGTGAGGACTGCAATGTGTTCAAGGACCTATTGTACGCATGGAAGGCGGGGTTGAGTTTCATTGGCCAATATCTTTATTAAAAGTAGTTATTGCATGCTGCATATCTTCTCCACTTTAGGAACTTTGGCAAGGCAGGAATGATACATTAAAAACTGGACAATCCTCAACGGAAGGAAGACGCTCCCTCCCAGTCTGTTTCATTGAACCAACCTGAGCACTGCCTTGAGTTTGAGGAATAGTAAGTGCTACTTGTTGGGGCAGTCATACAGACATGATCACCATGAAATGTCTACACGTTGACGTGACATTAGCAATCATATCGGAGGAACAAACTCTTTTCTTTGAATCTGTCAGCAAGATTGCTCAAACATAAGCACTCAATTGTGTTCAGAGAACAGTAAGTGCTTCTTGTTGGGGTAGTTCTGGTGACTTTTCATATGACGGTTGGTCAAATTTGATGATCTCAAATCATGATCATCTCAATTAGAGGAGTTAACAGTTTTCCTGTTTTAAAAATTTTAGCTTTTTGGGGTCCATCCAGGATGACATTTTCAGCATCCATTTGCGGTCACATTAGGTTCTCACTCTATATTTGTCAGTATTACAACCCAAACAAACGTACTGCCTGGAATTTTCACTGCAGTAAGTGCTATTGTTGGGGTAGTGTTGCTGCAGCAACGTACGTCTTTAGGAAATGGCAGGAACACGACTCCCAGATTTTTGTGGCCCCTACATAAGCAATAGCAAAATGTTCAATGGAGTTGGCTACCTTTTGGTTCCTCTTGCAATCCTGACATATTTGAAATATGTTGACCAATCACATTGTGATGACCTCAATTGGAAACACCATTGTTATTTTTCTTTTCATAAGTGCTTCCTTTTGGGGTTGTCTCGGATGTGAGTTTTTTTCTGCAGACAGCTGATAACCATCACATGAATTGACAATGATTCTAGCCCATTCATTGAGTGGGAGGACTGCAATGTGTTCAAGGACCTATTGTACGCATGGAAGGCGGGGTTGAGTTGCATTTGCCAATATCTGTATTAAAAGTAGTTATTGCATGCTGCATATCTTCTCCACTTTAGGAACTTTGGCAAGGCAGGAATGATACATTAAAAACTGGACAATCCTCAACGGAAGGAAGACGCTCCCTCACAGTCTGTTTCATTGACCCAACCTGAGCACTGCCTTGAGTTTCAGGAATAGTAAGTGCTACTTGTTGGGGCAGTCATACAGACATGATCAACATGAAATGTCTACACGTTGACGTGACATTAGCAATCATATCGGAGGAACAAACTCTTTTCTTTGAATCTGTCAGCAAGATTGCTCAAACATAAGCACTCAATTGTGTTCAGAGAACAGTAAGTGCTTCTTGTTGGGGTAGTTCTGTTGACTTTTCATATGACGGTTGGTCAAATTTGATGATCTCAAATCATGATCATCTCAATTAGAGGAGTTAACAGTTTTCCTGTTTTAAAAATTTTAGCTTTTTGGGGTCCATCCAGGATGACATTTTCAGCATCCATTTGCGGTCACATTAGGTTCTCACTCTATATTTGTCAGTATTACAACCCAAACAAACGTACTGCCTGGAATTTTCACTGCAGTAAGTGCTATTGTTGGGGTAGTGTTGCTGCAGCAACGTACGTCTTTAGGAAATGGCAGGAACACGACTCCCAGATTTTTGTGGCCCCTACATAAGCAATAGCAAAATGTTCAATGGAGTTGGCTACCTTTTGGTTCCTCTTGCAATCCTGACATATTTGAAATATGTTGACCAATCACATTGTGATGACCTCAATTGGAAACACCATTGTTATTTTTCTTTTCATAAGTGCTTCCTTTTGGGGTTGTCTCGGATGTGAGTTTTTTTCTGCAGACAGCTGATAACCATCACATGAATTGACAATGATTCTAGCCCATTCATTGAGTGGGAGGACTGCAATGTGTTCAAGGACCTATTGTACGCATGGAAGGCGGGGTTGAGTTGCATTTGCCAATATCTGTATTAAAAGTAGTTATTGCATGCTGCATATCTTCTCCACTTTAGGAACTTTGGCAAGGCAGGAATGATACATTAAAAACTGGACAATCCTCAACGGAAGGAAGACGCTCCCTCACAGTCTGTTTCATTGACCCAACCTGAGCACTGCCTTGAGTTTCAGGAATAGTAAGTGCTACTTGTTGGGGCAGTCATACAGACATGATCAGCATGAAATGTCTACACATTGACGTGACATTAGCAATCATATCGGAGGAACAAACTCTTTCTTTGAATCTGTCAGCAAGATTGCTCAAACATAAGCACTCACTTGTGTTCAGAGAACAGTAAGTGCTTCTTGTTGGGGTAGTTCTGGTGACTTTTCATATGACGGTTGGTCAAATTTGATGATCTCAAATCATGATCTTCTTAAATAGAGGAGTTAACAGTTTTCCTGTTTTAAAATTTTTAGCCTTTTGGGGTCCATCCAGGATGACATTTTCAGCATCCATTTGCGGTCACATTAGGTTCTCACTCTATATTTGTCAGTATTACAACCCAAACAAACGTACTGCCTGGAATTTTCACTGCAGTAAGTGCTATTGTTGGGGTAGTGTTGCTGCAGCAACGTACGTCTTTAGGAAATGGCAGGAACACGACTCCCAGATTTTTGTGGCCCCTACATAAGCAATAGCTAAATGTTCAATGGAGTAGGCTACTTTTTGGTTCCACTTGCAATCCTGACATATTTGAAATATGTTGACCAATCACATTGTGATGACCTCAAATGGAAACACCATTGTTATTTTTCTTTTCATAAGTGCTTCCTTTTGGGGTTGTCTCGGCTGTGAGTTTTTTTCTGCAGATAGCTGCTCACACTGATAACGACCACATGAATTGACAATGATTCTAGCCCATTCATTGAGTGGGAGGACTGCAATGTGTTCAAGGACCTATTGTACGCATGGAAGGCGGGGTTGAGTTGCATTTGCCAATATCTGTATTAAAAGTAGTTATTGCATGCTGCATATCTTCTCCACTTTAGGAACTTTGGCAAGGCAGGAATGATACATTAAAAACTGGACAATCCTCAACGGAAGGAAGACGCTCCCTCACAGTCTGTTTCATTGACCCAACCTGAGCACTGCCTTGAGTTTGAGGAATAGTAAGTGCTACTTGTTGGGGCAGTCATACAGACATGATCAGCATGAAATGTCTACACATTGACGTGACATTAGCAATCATATCGGAGGAACAAACTCTTTCTTTGAATCTGTCAGCAAGACTGCTCAAACATAAGCACTCACTTGTGTTCAGAGAACAGTAAGTGCTTCTTGTTGGGGTAGTTCTGGTGACTTTTCATATGACGGTTGGTCAAATTTGATGATCTCAAATCATGATCTTCTTAAATAGAGGAGTTAACAGTGTTCCTGTTTTAAAAATTTTAGCCTTTTGGGGTCCATCCAGGATGACATTTTCAGCATCCATTTGCGGTCACATTAGGTTCTCACTCTATATTTGTCAGTATTACAACCCAAACAAACGTACTGCCTGGAATTTTCACTGCAGTAAGTGCTATTGTTGGGGTAGTGTTGCTGCAGCAACGTACGTCTTTAGGAAATGGCAGGAACACGACTCCCTGATTTTTGTGGCCCCTACATAAGCAATAGCAAAATGTTCAATGGAGTAGGCTACTTTTTGGTTCCACTTGCAATCCTGACATATTTGAAATATGTTGACCAATCACATTGTGATGACCTCAAATGGAAACACCATTGTTATTTTTCTTTTCATAAGTGCTTCCTTTTGAGGTTGTCTCGGCTGTGAGTTTTTTTCTGCAGATAGCTGCTCACACTGATAACGACCACATGAATAGACAATGATTCTAGCCCATTCATTGAGTGGGAGGACTGCAATGTGTTCAAGGACCTATTGTACGCATGGAAGGCGGGGTTGAGTTGCATTTGCCAATATCTGTATTAAAAGTAGTTATTGCATGCTGCATATCTTCTCCACTTTAGGAACTTTGGCAAGGCAGGAATGATACATTAAAAACTGGACAATCCTCAACGGAAGGAAGACGCTCCCTCACAGTCTGTTTCATTGACCCAACCTGAGCACTGCCTTGAGTTTCAGGAATAGTAAGTGCTACTTGTTGGGGCAGTCATACAGACATGATCAGCATGAAATGTCTACACATTGACGTGACATTAGCAATCATATCGGAGGAACAAACTCTTTCTTTGAATCTGTCAGCAAGACTGCTCAAACATAAGCACTCACTTGTGTTCAGAGAACAGTAAGTGCTTCTTGTTGGGGTAGTTCTGGTGACTTTTCATATGACGGTTGGTCAAATTTGATGATCTCAAATCATGATCTTCTTAAATAGAGGAGTTAACAGTGTTCCTGTTTTAAAAATTTTAGCCTTTTGGGGTCCATCCAGGATGACATTTTCAGCATCCATTTGCGGTCACATTAGGTTCTCACTCTATATTTGTCAGTATTACAACCCAAACAAACGTACTGCCTGGAATTTTCACTGCAGTAAGTGCTATTGTTGGGGTAGTGTTGCTGCAGCAACGTACGTCTTTAGGAAATGGCAGGAACACGACTCCCAGATTTTTGTGGCCCCTACATAAGCAATAGCAAAATGTTCAATGGAGTGCTACTTTTTGGTTCCACTTGCAATCCTGACATATTTGAAATATGTTGACCAATCACATTGTGATGACCTCAAATGGAAACACCATTGTTATTTTTCTTTTCATAAGTGCTTCCTTTTGAGGTTGTCTCGGCTGTGAGTTTTTTTCTGCAGATAGCTGCTCACACTGATAACGACCACATGAATTGACAATGATTCTAGCCCATTCATTGAGTGGGAGGACTGCAATGTGTTCAAGGACCGATTGTACGCATGGAAGGCGGGGTTGAGTTGCATTTGCCAATATCTGTATTAAAAGTAGTTATTGCATGCTGCATATCTTCTCCACTTTAGGAACTTTGGCAAGGCAGGAATGATACATTAAAAACTGGACAATCCTCAACGGAAGGAAGACGCTCCCTCACAGTCTGTTTCATTGACCCAACCTGAACACTGCCTTGAGTTTCAGGAATAGTAAGTGCTACTTGTTGGGGCAGTCATACAGACATGATCAGCATGAAATGTCTACACATTGACGTGACATTAGCAATCATATCGGAGGAACAAACTCTTTCTTTGAATCTGTCAGCAAGATTGCTCAAACATAAGCACTCACTTGTGTTCAGAGAACAGTAAGTGCTTCTTGTTGGGGTAGTTCTGGTGACTTTTCATACGACGGTTGGTCAAATTTGATGATCTCAAATCATGATCATCTCAAATAGAGGAGGTAACAGTTTTCCTGTTTTAAAAATTTTAGCCTATTGGGGTCCATCCAGGATGACATTTTCAGCATCCATTTGCGGTCACATTAGGTTCTCACTCTATATTTGTCAGTATTACAACCCAAACAAACGTACTGTCTGGAATTTTCACTGCAGTGAGTGTTATTGTTGGGGTAGTGTTGCTTGCAGCAATGTACGTCTTTAGGAAATGGCAGGAACACGACTCCCAGATTTGTGTGGCCCCTACATAAGCAATAGCTAAATGTTCAATGGAGTAGGCTACTTTTTGGTTCCACTTGCAATCCTAACATATTTGAAATATGTTGACCAATCACATTGTGATGACCTCAAATGGAAACACCATTGTTATTTTTCTTTTCATAAGTGCTTCCTTTTGAGGTTGTCTCGGCTGTGAGTTTTTTTCTGCAGATAGCTGCTCACACTGATAAGACCACATGAATTGACAATGATTCTAGCCCATTCATTGAGTGGGAGGACTGCAATGTGTTCAAGGACCTATTGTACGCATGGAAGGCGGGGTTGAGTTGCATTTGCCAATATCTGTATTAAAAGTTGTTATTGCATGCTGCATATCTTCTCCACTTTAGGAACTTTGGCAAGGCAGGAATGATACATTAAAAACTGGACAATCCTCAACGGAAGGAAGACGCTCCCTCCCAGTCTGTTTCATTGACCCAACCTGAGCACTGCCTTGAGTTTCAGGAATAGTAAGTGCTACTTTTTGGGGCAGTCATACAGACATGATCAGCATGAAATGTCTACACATTGACGTGACATTAGCAATCATATCGGAGGAACAAACTCTTTCTTTGAATCTGTCAGCAAGATTGCTCAAACATAAGCACTCACTTGTGTTCAGAGAACAGTAAGTGCTTCTTGTTGGGGTAGTTCTGGTGACTTTTCATATGACGGTTGGTCAAATTTGATGATCTCAAATCATGATCTTCTTAAATAGAGGAGTTAACAGTGTTCCTGTTTTAAAAATTTTAGCCTTTTGGGGTCCATCCAGGATGACATTTTCAGCATCCATTTGCGGTCACATTAGGTTCTCACTCTATATTTGTCAGTATTACAACCCAAACAAACGTACTGCTTGGAATTTTTGCTGCAGTAAGTGCTATTGTTGGGGTAGTGTTGCTGCAGCAACGTACGTCTTTAGGAAATGGCAGGAACACGACTCCCAGATTTTTGTGCCCCCTACATAAGCAATAGCTAAATGTTCAATGGAGTAGGCTACTTTTTGGTTCCTCTTGCAATCCTGACATATTTGAAATATGTTGACCAATCACATTGTGATGACCTCAAATGGAAACACCATTGTTATTTTTCTTTTCATAAGTGCTTCCTTTTGGGGTTGTCTCGGCTGTGAGTTTTTTTCTGCAGATAGCTGCTCACACTGATAACGACCACATGAATTGACAATGATTCTAGCCCATTCATTGAGTGGGAGGACTGCAATGTGTTCAAGGACCGATTGTACGCATGGAAGGCGGGGTTGAGTTGCATTTGCCAATATCTGTATTAAAAGTAGTTATTGCATGCTGCATATCTTCTCCACTTTAGGAACTTTGGCAAGGCAGGAATGATACATTAAAAACTGGACAATCCTCAACGGAAGGAAGACGCTCCCTCACAGTCTGTTTCATTGACCCAACCTGAGCACTGCCTTGAGTTTCAGGAATAGTAAGTGCTACTTGTTGGGGCAGTCATACAGACATGATCAGCATGAAATGTCTACACATTGACGTGACATTAGCAATCATATCGGAGGAACAAACTCTTTCTTTGAATCTGTCAGCAAGATTGCTCAAACATAAGCACTCACTTGTGTTCAGAGAACAGTAAGTGCTTCTTGTTGGGGTAGTTCTGGTGACTTTTCATATGACGGTTGGTCAAATTTGATGATCTCAAATCATGATCTTCTTAAATAGAGGAGTTAACAGTTTTCCTGTTTTAAATTTTTTAGCCTTTTGGGGTCCATCCAGGATGACATTTTCAGCATCCATTTGCGGTCACATTAGGTTCTCACTCTATATTTGTCAGTATTACAACCCAAACAAACGTACTGCCTGGAATTTTCACTGCAGTAAGTGCTATTGTTGGGGTAGTGTTGCTGCAGCAACGTACGTCTTTAGGAAATGGCAGGAACACGAATCCCAGATTTTTGTGGCCCCTACATAAGCAATAGCTAAATGTTCAATGGATTAGGCTACTTTTTGGTTCCACTTGCAATCCTGACATATTTGAAATATGATGACCAATCACATTGTGATGACCTCAAATGGAAACACCATTGTTATTTTTCTTTTCATAAGTGCTTCCTTTTGGGGTTGTCTCAGCTGTGAGTTTTTTTCTGCAGATAGCTGCTCACACTGATAACGACCACATGAATTGACAATGATTCTAGCCCATTCATTGAGTGGGAGGACTGCAATGTGTTCAAGGACCGATTGTACGCATGGAAGGCGGGGTTGAGTTGCATTTGCCAATATCTGTATTAAAAGTAGTTATTGCATGCTGCATATCTTCTCCACTTTAGGAACTTTGGCAAGGCAGGAATGATACATTAAAAACTGGACAATCCTCAACGGAAGGAAGACGCTCCCTCCCAGTCTGTTTCATTGACCCAACCTGAGCACTGCCTTGAGTTTCAGGAATAGTAAGTGCTACTTGTTGGGGCAGTCATACAGACATGATCAGCATGAAATGTCTACACATTGACGTGACATTAGCAATCATATCGGAGGAACAAACTCTTTCTTTGAATCTGTCAGCAAGATTGCTCAAACATAAGCACTCACTTGTGTTCAGAGAACAGTAAGTGCTTCTTGTTGGGGTAGCTCTGGTGACTTTTCATATGACGGTTGGTCAAATTTGATGATCTCAAATCATGATCTTCTTAAATAGAGGAGTTAACAGTTTTCCTGTTTTAAAATTTTTAGCCTTTTGGGGTCCATCCAGGATGACATTTTCAGCATCCATTTGCGGTCACATTAGGTTCTCACTCTATATTTGTCAGTATTACAACCCAAACAAACGTACTGCCTGGAATTTTCACTGCAGTAAGTGCTATTGTTGGGGTAGTGTTGCTGCAGCAACGTACGTCTTTAGGAAATGGCAGGAACACGAATCCCAGATTTTTGTGGCCCCTACATAAGCAATAGCTAAATGTTCAATGGATTAGGCTACTTTTTGGTTACACTTGCAATCCTGACATATTTGAAATATGATGACCAATCACATTGTGATGACCTCAAATGGAAACACCATTGTTATTTTTCTTTTCATAAGTGCTTCCTTTTGGGGTTGTCTCGGCTGTGAGTTTTTTTCTGCAGATAGCTGCTCACACTGATAACGACCACATGAATTGACAATGATTCTAGCCCATTCATTGAGTGGGAGGACTGCAATGTGTTCAAGGACCGATTGTACGCATGGAAGGCGGGGTTGAGTTGCATTTGCCAATATCTGTATTAAAAGTAGTTATTGCATGCTGCATATCTTCTCCACTTTAGGAACTTTGGCAAGGCAGGAATGATACATTAAAAACTGGACAATCCTCAACGGAAGGAAGACGCTCCCTCACAGTCTGTTTCATTGACCCAACCTGAGCACTGCCTTGAGTTTCAGGAATAGTAAGTGCTACTTGTTGGGGCAGTCATACAGACATGATCAGCATGAAATGTCTACACATTGACGTGACATTAGCAATCATATCGGAGGAACAAACTCTTTCTTTGAATCTGTCAGCAAGATTGCTCAAACATAAGCACTCACTTGTGTTCAGAGAACAGTAAGTGCTTCTTGTTGGGGTAGCTCTGGTGACTTTTCATATGACGGTTGGTCAAATTTGATGATCTCAAATCATGATCTTCTTAAATAGAGGAGTTAACAGTTTTCCTGTTTTAAAATTTTTAGCCTTTTGGGGTCCATCCAGGATGACATTTTCAGCATCCATTTGCGGTCACATTAGGTTCTCACTCTATATTTGTCAGTATTACAACCCAAACAAACGTACTGCCTGGAATTTTCACTGCAGTAAGTGCTATTGTTGGGGTAGTGTTGCTGCAGCAACGTACGTCTTTAGGAAATGGCAGGAACACGAATCCCAGATTTTTGTGGCCCCTACATAAGCAATAGCTAAATGTTCAATGGATTAGGCTACTTTTTGGTTCCACTTGCAATCCTGACATATTTGAAATATGATGACCAATCACATTGTGATGACCTCAAATGGAAACACCATTGTTATTTTTCTTTTCATAAGTGCTTCCTTTTGGGGGTTGTCTCGGCTGTGAGTTTTTTTCTGCAGATAGCTGCTCACACTGATAACGACCACATGAATTGACAATGATTCTAGCCCATTCATTGAGTGGGAGGACTGCAATGTGTTCAAGGACCGATTGTACGCATGGAAGGCGGGGTTGAGTTGCATTTGCCAATATCTGTATTAAAAGTAGTTATTGCATGCTGCATATCTTCTCCACTTTAGGAACTTTGGCAAGGCAGGAATGATACATTAAAAACTGGACAATCCTCAACGGAAGGAAGACGCTCCCTCACAGTCTGTTTCATTGACCCAACCTGAGCACTGCCTTGAGTTTCAGGAATAGTAAGTGCTACTTGTTGGGGCAGTCATACAGACATGATCAGCATGAAATGTCTACACATTGACGTGACATTAGCAATCATATCGGAGGAACAAACTCTTTCTTTGAATCTGTCAGCAAGATTGCTCAAACATAAGCACTCACTTGTGTTCAGAGAACAGTAAGTGCTTCTTGTTGGGGTAGTTCTGGTGACTTTTCATATGACGGTTGGTCAAATTTGATGATCTCAAATCATGATCTTCTCAAATAGATGAGTTAACAGTGTTCCTGTTTTAAAAATTTTAGCCTTTTGGGGTCCATCCAGGATGACATTTTCAGCATCCATTTGCGGTCACATTAGGTTCTCACTCTATATTTGTCAGTATTACAACCCAAACAAACGTACTGCTTGGAATTTTCACTGCAGTAAGTGCTATTGTTGGGGTGGTGTTGTTGCAGCAACGTACGTCTTTAGGAAATGGCAGGAACACGACTCCCAGATTTTTGTGGCCCCTACATAAGCAATAGCTAAATGTTCAATGGAGTAGGCTACTTTTTGGTTCCACTTGCAATCCTGACATATTTGAAATATGTTGACCAATCACATTGTGATGACCTCAAATGGAAACACTATTGTTATTTTTCTTTTCATAAGTGCTTCCTTTTGGGGTTGTCTCGGCTGTGAGTTTTTTTCTGCAGACAGCTGATAACCATCACATGAATTGACAACGATTCTAGCCCATTCATTGAGTGTGAGGACTGCAATGTGTTCAAGGACCTATTGTACGCATGGAAGGCGGGGTTGAGTTTCATTGGCCAATATCTTTATTAAAAGTAGTTATTGCATGCTGCATATCTTCTCCACTTTAGGAACTTTGGCAAGGCAGGAATGATACATTAAAAACTGGACAATCCTCAACGGAAGGAAGACGCTCCCTCCCAGTCTGTTTCATTGAACCAACCTGAGCACTGCCTTGAGTTTGAGGAATAGTAAGTGCTACTTGTTGGGGCAGTCATACAGACATGATCACCATGAAATGTCTACACGTTGACGTGACATTAGCAATCATATCGGAGGAACAAACTCTTTTCTTTGAATCTGTCAGCAAGATTGCTCAAACATAAGCACTCAATTGTGTTCAGAGAACAGTAAGTGCTTCTTGTTGGGGTAGTTCTGGTGACTTTTCATATGACGGTTGGTCAAATTTGATGATCTCAAATCATGATCATCTCAATTAGAGGAGTTAACAGTTTTCCTGTTTTAAAAATTTTAGCTTTTTGGGGTCCATCCAGGATGACATTTTCAGCATCCATTTGCGGTCACATTAGGTTCTCACTCTATATTTGTCAGTATTACAACCCAAACAAACGTACTGCCTGGAATTTTCACTGCAGTAAGTGCTATTGTTGGGGTAGTGTTGCTGCAGCAACGTACGTCTTTAGGAAATGGCAGGAACACGACTCCCAGATTTTTGTGGCCCCTACATAAGCAATAGCAAAATGTTCAATGGAGTTGGCTACCTTTTGGTTCCTCTTGCAATCCTGACATATTTGAAATATGTTGACCAATCACATTGTGATGACCTCAATTGGAAACACCATTGTTATTTTTCTTTTCATAAGTGCTTCCTTTTGGGGTTGTCTCGGATGTGAGTTTTTTTCTGCAGACAGCTGATAACCATCACATGAATTGACAATGATTCTAGCCCATTCATTGAGTGGGAGGACTGCAATGTGTTCAAGGACCTATTGTACGCATGGAAGGCGGGGTTGAGTTGCATTTGCCAATATCTGTATTAAAAGTAGTTATTGCATGCTGCATATCTTCTCCACTTTAGGAACTTTGGCAAGGCAGGAATGATACATTAAAAACTGGACAATCCTCAACGGAAGGAAGACGCTCCCTCACAGTCTGTTTCATTGACCCAACCTGAGCACTGCCTTGAGTTTCAGGAATAGTAAGTGCTACTTGTTGGGGCAGTCATACAGACATGATCAACATGAAATGTCTACACGTTGACGTGACATTAGCAATCATATCGGAGGAACAAACTCTTTTCTTTGAATCTGTCAGCAAGATTGCTCAAACATAAGCACTCAATTGTGTTCAGAGAACAGTAAGTGCTTCTTGTTGGGGTAGTTCTGTTGACTTTTCATATGACGGTTGGTCAAATTTGATGATCTCAAATCATGATCATCTCAATTAGAGGAGTTAACAGTTTTCCTGTTTTAAAAATTTTAGCTTTTTGGGGTCCATCCAGGATGACATTTTCAGCATCCATTTGCGGTCACATTAGGTTCTCACTCTATATTTGTCAGTATTACAACCCAAACAAACGTACTGCCTGGAATTTTCACTGCAGTAAGTGCTATTGTTGGGGTAGTGTTGCTGCAGCAACGTACGTCTTTAGGAAATGGCAGGAACACGACTCCCAGATTTTTGTGGCCCCTACATAAGCAATAGCAAAATGTTCAATGGAGTTGGCTACCTTTTGGTTCCTCTTGCAATCCTGACATATTTGAAATATGTTGACCAATCACATTGTGATGACCTCAATTGGAAACACCATTGTTATTTTTCTTTTCATAAGTGCTTCCTTTTGGGGTTGTCTCGGATGTGAGTTTTTTTCTGCAGACAGCTGATAACCATCACATGAATTGACAATGATTCTAGCCCATTCATTGAGTGGGAGGACTGCAATGTGTTCAAGGACCTATTGTACGCATGGAAGGCGGGGTTGAGTTGCATTTGCCAATATCTGTATTAAAAGTAGTTATTGCATGCTGCATATCTTCTCCACTTTAGGAACTTTGGCAAGGCAGGAATGATACATTAAAAACTGGACAATCCTCAACGGAAGGAAGACGCTCCCTCACAGTCTGTTTCATTGACCCAACCTGAGCACTGCCTTGAGTTTCAGGAATAGTAAGTGCTACTTGTTGGGGCAGTCATACAGACATGATCAGCATGAAATGTCTACACATTGACGTGACATTAGCAATCATATCGGAGGAACAAACTCTTTCTTTGAATCTGTCAGCAAGATTGCTCAAACATAAGCACTCACTTGTGTTCAGAGAACAGTAAGTGCTTCTTGTTGGGGTAGTTCTGGTGACTTTTCATATGACGGTTGGTCAAATTTGATGATCTCAAATCATGATCTTCTTAAATAGAGGAGTTAACAGTTTTCCTGTTTTAAAATTTTTAGCCTTTTGGGGTCCATCCAGGATGACATTTTCAGCATCCATTTGCGGTCACATTAGGTTCTCACTCTATATTTGTCAGTATTACAACCCAAACAAACGTACTGCCTGGAATTTTCACTGCAGTAAGTGCTATTGTTGGGGTAGTGTTGCTGCAGCAACGTACGTCTTTAGGAAATGGCAGGAACACGACTCCCAGATTTTTGTGGCCCCTACATAAGCAATAGCTAAATGTTCAATGGAGTAGGCTACTTTTTGGTTCCACTTGCAATCCTGACATATTTGAAATATGTTGACCAATCACATTGTGATGACCTCAAATGGAAACACCATTGTTATTTTTCTTTTCATAAGTGCTTCCTTTTGGGGTTGTCTCGGCTGTGAGTTTTTTTCTGCAGATAGCTGCTCACACTGATAACGACCACATGAATTGACAATGATTCTAGCCCATTCATTGAGTGGGAGGACTGCAATGTGTTCAAGGACCTATTGTACGCATGGAAGGCGGGGTTGAGTTGCATTTGCCAATATCTGTATTAAAAGTAGTTATTGCATGCTGCATATCTTCTCCACTTTAGGAACTTTGGCAAGGCAGGAATGATACATTAAAAACTGGACAATCCTCAACGGAAGGAAGACGCTCCCTCACAGTCTGTTTCATTGACCCAACCTGAGCACTGCCTTGAGTTTGAGGAATAGTAAGTGCTACTTGTTGGGGCAGTCATACAGACATGATCAGCATGAAATGTCTACACATTGACGTGACATTAGCAATCATATCGGAGGAACAAACTCTTTCTTTGAATCTGTCAGCAAGACTGCTCAAACATAAGCACTCACTTGTGTTCAGAGAACAGTAAGTGCTTCTTGTTGGGGTAGTTCTGGTGACTTTTCATATGACGGTTGGTCAAATTTGATGATCTCAAATCATGATCTTCTTAAATAGAGGAGTTAACAGTGTTCCTGTTTTAAAAATTTTAGCCTTTTGGGGTCCATCCAGGATGACATTTTCAGCATCCATTTGCGGTCACATTAGGTTCTCACTCTATATTTGTCA
Organism: Festucalex cinctus; assembly: GCF_051991245.1. Lineage (NCBI taxonomy): Eukaryota > Metazoa > Chordata > Actinopteri > Syngnathiformes > Syngnathidae > Festucalex > Festucalex cinctus. The sequence continues at coordinate 21,980,144 of NC_135427.1, forward strand.
GTATTACAACCCAAACAAACGTACTGCCTGGAATTTTCACTGCAGTAAGTGCTATTGTTGGGGTAGTGTTGCTGCAGCAACGTACGTCTTTAGGAAATGGCAGGAACACGACTCCCTGATTTTTGTGGCCCCTACATAAGCAATAGCAAAATGTTCAATGGAGTAGGCTACTTTTTGGTTCCACTTGCAATCCTGACATATTTGAAATATGTTGACCAATCACATTGTGATGACCTCAAATGGAAACACCATTGTTATTTTTCTTTTCATAAGTGCTTCCTTTTGAGGTTGTCTCGGCTGTGAGTTTTTTTCTGCAGATAGCTGCTCACACTGATAACGACCACATGAATAGACAATGATTCTAGCCCATTCATTGAGTGGGAGGACTGCAATGTGTTCAAGGACCTATTGTACGCATGGAAGGCGGGGTTGAGTTGCATTTGCCAATATCTGTATTAAAAGTAGTTATTGCATGCTGCATATCTTCTCCACTTTAGGAACTTTGGCAAGGCAGGAATGATACATTAAAAACTGGACAATCCTCAACGGAAGGAAGACGCTCCCTCACAGTCTGTTTCATTGACCCAACCTGAGCACTGCCTTGAGTTTCAGGAATAGTAAGTGCTACTTGTTGGGGCAGTCATACAGACATGATCAGCATGAAATGTCTACACATTGACGTGACATTAGCAATCATATCGGAGGAACAAACTCTTTCTTTGAATCTGTCAGCAAGACTGCTCAAACATAAGCACTCACTTGTGTTCAGAGAACAGTAAGTGCTTCTTGTTGGGGTAGTTCTGGTGACTTTTCATATGACGGTTGGTCAAATTTGATGATCTCAAATCATGATCTTCTTAAATAGAGGAGTTAACAGTGTTCCTGTTTTAAAAATTTTAGCCTTTTGGGGTCCATCCAGGATGACATTTTCAGCATCCATTTGCGGTCACATTAGGTTCTCACTCTATATTTGTCAGTATTACAACCCAAACAAACGTACTGCCTGGAATTTTCACTGCAGTAAGTGCTATTGTTGGGGTAGTGTTGCTGCAGCAACGTACGTCTTTAGGAAATGGCAGGAACACGACTCCCAGATTTTTGTGGCCCCTACATAAGCAATAGCAAAATGTTCAATGGAGTGCTACTTTTTGGTTCCACTTGCAATCCTGACATATTTGAAATATGTTGACCAATCACATTGTGATGACCTCAAATGGAAACACCATTGTTATTTTTCTTTTCATAAGTGCTTCCTTTTGAGGTTGTCTCGGCTGTGAGTTTTTTTCTGCAGATAGCTGCTCACACTGATAACGACCACATGAATTGACAATGATTCTAGCCCATTCATTGAGTGGGAGGACTGCAATGTGTTCAAGGACCGATTGTACGCATGGAAGGCGGGGTTGAGTTGCATTTGCCAATATCTGTATTAAAAGTAGTTATTGCATGCTGCATATCTTCTCCACTTTAGGAACTTTGGCAAGGCAGGAATGATACATTAAAAACTGGACAATCCTCAACGGAAGGAAGACGCTCCCTCACAGTCTGTTTCATTGACCCAACCTGAACACTGCCTTGAGTTTCAGGAATAGTAAGTGCTACTTGTTGGGGCAGTCATACAGACATGATCAGCATGAAATGTCTACACATTGACGTGACATTAGCAATCATATCGGAGGAACAAACTCTTTCTTTGAATCTGTCAGCAAGATTGCTCAAACATAAGCACTCACTTGTGTTCAGAGAACAGTAAGTGCTTCTTGTTGGGGTAGTTCTGGTGACTTTTCATACGACGGTTGGTCAAATTTGATGATCTCAAATCATGATCATCTCAAATAGAGGAGGTAACAGTTTTCCTGTTTTAAAAATTTTAGCCTATTGGGGTCCATCCAGGATGACATTTTCAGCATCCATTTGCGGTCACATTAGGTTCTCACTCTATATTTGTCAGTATTACAACCCAAACAAACGTACTGTCTGGAATTTTCACTGCAGTGAGTGTTATTGTTGGGGTAGTGTTGCTTGCAGCAATGTACGTCTTTAGGAAATGGCAGGAACACGACTCCCAGATTTGTGTGGCCCCTACATAAGCAATAGCTAAATGTTCAATGGAGTAGGCTACTTTTTGGTTCCACTTGCAATCCTAACATATTTGAAATATGTTGACCAATCACATTGTGATGACCTCAAATGGAAACACCATTGTTATTTTTCTTTTCATAAGTGCTTCCTTTTGAGGTTGTCTCGGCTGTGAGTTTTTTTCTGCAGATAGCTGCTCACACTGATAACGACCACATGAATTGACAATGATTCTAGCCCATTCATTGAGTGGGAGGACTGCAATGTGTTCAAGGACCTATTGTACGCATGGAAGGCGGGGTTGAGTTGCATTTGCCAATATCTGTATTAAAAGTTGTTATTGCATGCTGCATATCTTCTCCACTTTAGGAACTTTGGCAAGGCAGGAATGATACATTAAAAACTGGACAATCCTCAACGGAAGGAAGACGCTCCCTCCCAGTCTGTTTCATTGACCCAACCTGAGCACTGCCTTGAGTTTCAGGAATAGTAAGTGCTACTTTTTGGGGCAGTCATACAGACATGATCAGCATGAAATGTCTACACATTGACGTGACATTAGCAATCATATCGGAGGAACAAACTCTTTCTTTGAATCTGTCAGCAAGATTGCTCAAACATAAGCACTCACTTGTGTTCAGAGAACAGTAAGTGCTTCTTGTTGGGGTAGTTCTGGTGACTTTTCATATGACGGTTGGTCAAATTTGATGATCTCAAATCATGATCTTCTTAAATAGAGGAGTTAACAGTGTTCCTGTTTTAAAAATTTTAGCCTTTTGGGGTCCATCCAGGATGACATTTTCAGCATCCATTTGCGGTCACATTAGGTTCTCACTCTATATTTGTCAGTATTACAACCCAAACAAACGTACTGCTTGGAATTTTTGCTGCAGTAAGTGCTATTGTTGGGGTAGTGTTGCTGCAGCAACGTACGTCTTTAGGAAATGGCAGGAACACGACTCCCAGATTTTTGTGCCCCCTACATAAGCAATAGCTAAATGTTCAATGGAGTAGGCTACTTTTTGGTTCCTCTTGCAATCCTGACATATTTGAAATATGTTGACCAATCACATTGTGATGACCTCAAATGGAAACACCATTGTTATTTTTCTTTTCATAAGTGCTTCCTTTTGGGGTTGTCTCGGCTGTGAGTTTTTTTCTGCAGATAGCTGCTCACACTGATAACGACCACATGAATTGACAATGATTCTAGCCCATTCATTGAGTGGGAGGACTGCAATGTGTTCAAGGACCGATTGTACGCATGGAAGGCGGGGTTGAGTTGCATTTGCCAATATCTGTATTAAAAGTAGTTATTGCATGCTGCATATCTTCTCCACTTTAGGAACTTTGGCAAGGCAGGAATGATACATTAAAAACTGGACAATCCTCAACGGAAGGAAGACGCTCCCTCACAGTCTGTTTCATTGACCCAACCTGAGCACTGCCTTGAGTTTCAGGAATAGTAAGTGCTACTTGTTGGGGCAGTCATACAGACATGATCAGCATGAAATGTCTACACATTGACGTGACATTAGCAATCATATCGGAGGAACAAACTCTTTCTTTGAATCTGTCAGCAAGATTGCTCAAACATAAGCACTCACTTGTGTTCAGAGAACAGTAAGTGCTTCTTGTTGGGGTAGTTCTGGTGACTTTTCATATGACGGTTGGTCAAATTTGATGATCTCAAATCATGATCTTCTTAAATAGAGGAGTTAACAGTTTTCCTGTTTTAAATTTTTTAGCCTTTTGGGGTCCATCCAGGATGACATTTTCAGCATCCATTTGCGGTCACATTAGGTTCTCACTCTATATTTGTCAGTATTACAACCCAAACAAACGTACTGCCTGGAATTTTCACTGCAGTAAGTGCTATTGTTGGGGTAGTGTTGCTGCAGCAACGTACGTCTTTAGGAAATGGCAGGAACACGAATCCCAGATTTTTGTGGCCCCTACATAAGCAATAGCTAAATGTTCAATGGATTAGGCTACTTTTTGGTTCCACTTGCAATCCTGACATATTTGAAATATGATGACCAATCACATTGTGATGACCTCAAATGGAAACACCATTGTTATTTTTCTTTTCATAAGTGCTTCCTTTTGGGGTTGTCTCGGCTGTGAGTTTTTTTCTGCAGATAGCTGCTCACACTGATAACGACCACATGAATTGACAATGATTCTAGCCCATTCATTGAGTGGGAGGACTGCAATGTGTTCAAGGACCGATTGTACGCATGGAAGGCGGGGTTGAGTTGCATTTGCCAATATCTGTATTAAAAGTAGTTATTGCATGCTGCATATCTTCTCCACTTTAGGAACTTTGGCAAGGCAGGAATGATACATTAAAAACTGGACAATCCTCAACGGAAGGAAGACGCTCCCTCACAGTCTGTTTCATTGACCCAACCTGAGCACTGCCTTGAGTTTCAGGAATAGTAAGTGCTACTTGTTGGGGCAGTCATACAGACATGATCAGCATGAAATGTCTACACATTGACGTGACATTAGCAATCATATCGGAGGAACAAACTCTTTCTTTGAATCTGTCAGCAAGATTGCTCAAACATAAGCACTCACTTGTGTTCAGAGAACAGTAAGTGCTTCTTGTTGGGGTAGCTCTGGTGACTTTTCATATGACGGTTGGTCAAATTTGATGATCTCAAATCATGATCTTCTTAAATAGAGGAGTTAACAGTTTTCCTGTTTTAAAATTTTTAGCCTTTTGGGGTCCATCCAGGATGACATTTTCAGCATCCATTTGCGGTCACATTAGGTTCTCACTCTATATTTGTCAGTATTACAACCCAAACAAACGTACTGCCTGGAATTTTCACTGCAGTAAGTGCTATTGTTGGGGTAGTGTTGCTGCAGCAACGTACGTCTTTAGGAAATGGCAGGAACACGACTCCCAGATTTTTGTGGCCCCTACATAAGCAATAGCTAAATGTTCAATGGAGTAGGCTACTTTTTGGTTCCACTTGCAATCCTGACATATTTGAAATATGTTGACCAATCACATTGTGATGACCTCAAATGGAAACACCATTGTTATTTTTCTTTTCATAAGTGCTTCCTTTTGGGGTTGTCTCGGCTGTGAGTTTTTTTCTGCAGATAGCTGCTCACACTGATAACGACCACATGAATTGACAATGATTCTAGCCCATTCATTGAGTGGGAGGACTGCAATGTGTTCAAGGACCTATTGTACGCATGGAAGGCGGGGTTGAGTTGCATTTGCCAATATCTGTATTAAAAGTAGTTATTGCATGCTGCATATCTTCTCCACTTTAGGAACTTTGGCAAGGCAGGAATGATACATTAAAAACTGGACAATCCTCAACGGAAGGAAGACGCTCCCTCACAGTCTGTTTCATTGACCCAACCTGAGCACTGCCTTGAGTTTGAGGAATAGTAAGTGCTACTTGTTGGGGCAGTCATACAGACATGATCAGCATGAAATGTCTACACATTGACGTGACATTAGCAATCATATCGGAGGAACAAACTCTTTCTTTGAATCTGTCAGCAAGACTGCTCAAACATAAGCACTCACTTGTGTTCAGAGAACAGTAAGTGCTTCTTGTTGGGGTAGTTCTGGTGACTTTTCATATGACGGTTGGTCAAATTTGATGATCTCAAATCATGATCTTCTTAAATAGAGGAGTTAACAGTGTTCCTGTTTTAAAAATTTTAGCCTTTTGGGGTCCATCCAGGATGACATTTTCAGCATCCATTTGCGGTCACATTAGGTTCTCACTCTATATTTGTCAGTATTACAACCCAAACAAACGTACTGCCTGGAATTTTCACTGCAGTAAGTGCTATTGTTGGGGTAGTGTTGCTGCAGCAACGTACGTCTTTAGGAAATGGCAGGAACACGACTCCCTGATTTTTGTGGCCCCTACATAAGCAATAGCAAAATGTTCAATGGAGTAGGCTACTTTTTGGTTCCACTTGCAATCCTGACATATTTGAAATATGTTGACCAATCACATTGTGATGACCTCAAATGGAAACACCATTGTTATTTTTCTTTTCATAAGTGCTTCCTTTTGAGGTTGTCTCGGCTGTGAGTTTTTTTCTGCAGATAGCTGCTCACACTGATAACGACCACATGAATAGACAATGATTCTAGCCCATTCATTGAGTGGGAGGACTGCAATGTGTTCAAGGACCTATTGTACGCATGGAAGGCGGGGTTGAGTTGCATTTGCCAATATCTGTATTAAAAGTAGTTATTGCATGCTGCATATCTTCTCCACTTTAGGAACTTTGGCAAGGCAGGAATGATACATTAAAAACTGGACAATCCTCAACGGAAGGAAGACGCTCCCTCACAGTCTGTTTCATTGACCCAACCTGAGCACTGCCTTGAGTTTCAGGAATAGTAAGTGCTACTTGTTGGGGCAGTCATACAGACATGATCAGCATGAAATGTCTACACATTGACGTGACATTAGCAATCATATCGGAGGAACAAACTCTTTCTTTGAATCTGTCAGCAAGACTGCTCAAACATAAGCACTCACTTGTGTTCAGAGAACAGTAAGTGCTTCTTGTTGGGGTAGTTCTGGTGACTTTTCATATGACGGTTGGTCAAATTTGATGATCTCAAATCATGATCTTCTTAAATAGAGGAGTTAACAGTGTTCCTGTTTTAAAAATTTTAGCCTTTTGGGGTCCATCCAGGATGACATTTTCAGCATCCATTTGCGGTCACATTAGGTTCTCACTCTATATTTGTCAGTATTACAACCCAAACAAACGTACTGCCTGGAATTTTCACTGCAGTAAGTGCTATTGTTGGGGTAGTGTTGCTGCAGCAACGTACGTCTTTAGGAAATGGCAGGAACACGACTCCCAGATTTTTGTGGCCCCTACATAAGCAATAGCAAAATGTTCAATGGAGTGCTACTTTTTGGTTCCACTTGCAATCCTGACATATTTGAAATATGTTGACCAATCACATTGTGATGACCTCAAATGGAAACACCATTGTTATTTTTCTTTTCATAAGTGCTTCCTTTTGAGGTTGTCTCGGCTGTGAGTTTTTTTCTGCAGATAGCTGCTCACACTGATAACGACCACATGAATTGACAATGATTCTAGCCCATTCATTGAGTGGGAGGACTGCAATGTGTTCAAGGACCGATTGTACGCATGGAAGGCGGGGTTGAGTTGCATTTGCCAATATCTGTATTAAAAGTAGTTATTGCATGCTGCATATCTTCTCCACTTTAGGAACTTTGGCAAGGCAGGAATGATACATTAAAAACTGGACAATCCTCAACGGAAGGAAGACGCTCCCTCACAGTCTGTTTCATTGACCCAACCTGAACACTGCCTTGAGTTTCAGGAATAGTAAGTGCTACTTGTTGGGGCAGTCATACAGACATGATCAGCATGAAATGTCTACACATTGACGTGACATTAGCAATCATATCGGAGGAACAAACTCTTTCTTTGAATCTGTCAGCAAGATTGCTCAAACATAAGCACTCACTTGTGTTCAGAGAACAGTAAGTGCTTCTTGTTGGGGTAGTTCTGGTGACTTTTCATACGACGGTTGGTCAAATTTGATGATCTCAAATCATGATCATCTCAAATAGAGGAGGTAACAGTTTTCCTGTTTTAAAAATTTTAGCCTATTGGGGTCCATCCAGGATGACATTTTCAGCATCCATTTGCGGTCACATTAGGTTCTCACTCTATATTTGTCAGTATTACAACCCAAACAAACGTACTGTCTGGAATTTTCACTGCAGTGAGTGTTATTGTTGGGGTAGTGTTGCTTGCAGCAATGTACGTCTTTAGGAAATGGCAGGAACACGACTCCCAGATTTGTGTGGCCCCTACATAAGCAATAGCTAAATGTTCAATGGAGTAGGCTACTTTTTGGTTCCACTTGCAATCCTAACATATTTGAAATATGTTGACCAATCACATTGTGATGACCTCAAATGGAAACACCATTGTTATTTTTCTTTTCATAAGTGCTTCCTTTTGAGGTTGTCTCGGCTGTGAGTTTTTTTCTGCAGATAGCTGCTCACACTGATAACGACCACATGAATTGACAATGATTCTAGCCCATTCATTGAGTGGGAGGACTGCAATGTGTTCAAGGACCTATTGTACGCATGGAAGGCGGGGTTGAGTTGCATTTGCCAATATCTGTATTAAAAGTTGTTATTGCATGCTGCATATCTTCTCCACTTTAGGAACTTTGGCAAGGCAGGAATGATACATTAAAAACTGGACAATCCTCAACGGAAGGAAGACGCTCCCTCCCAGTCTGTTTCATTGACCCAACCTGAGCACTGCCTTGAGTTTCAGGAATAGTAAGTGCTACTTTTTGGGGCAGTCATACAGACATGATCAGCATGAAATGTCTACACATTGACGTGACATTAGCAATCATATCGGAGGAACAAACTCTTTCTTTGAATCTGTCAGCAAGATTGCTCAAACATAAGCACTCACTTGTGTTCAGAGAACAGTAAGTGCTTCTTGTTGGGGTAGTTCTGGTGACTTTTCATATGACGGTTGGTCAAATTTGATGATCTCAAATCATGATCTTCTTAAATAGAGGAGTTAACAGTGTTCCTGTTTTAAAAATTTTAGCCTTTTGGGGTCCATCCAGGATGACATTTTCAGCATCCATTTGCGGTCACATTAGGTTCTCACTCTATATTTGTCAGTATTACAACCCAAACAAACGTACTGCTTGGAATTTTTGCTGCAGTAAGTGCTATTGTTGGGGTAGTGTTGCTGCAGCAACGTACGTCTTTAGGAAATGGCAGGAACACGACTCCCAGATTTTTGTGCCCCCTACATAAGCAATAGCTAAATGTTCAATGGAGTAGGCTACTTTTTGGTTCCTCTTGCAATCCTGACATATTTGAAATATGTTGACCAATCACATTGTGATGACCTCAAATGGAAACACCATTGTTATTTTTCTTTTCATAAGTGCTTCCTTTTGGGGTTGTCTCGGCTGTGAGTTTTTTTCTGCAGATAGCTGCTCACACTGATAACGACCACATGAATTGACAATGATTCTAGCCCATTCATTGAGTGGGAGGACTGCAATGTGTTCAAGGACCGATTGTACGCATGGAAGGCGGGGTTGAGTTGCATTTGCCAATATCTGTATTAAAAGTAGTTATTGCATGCTGCATATCTTCTCCACTTTAGGAACTTTGGCAAGGCAGGAATGATACATTAAAAACTGGACAATCCTCAACGGAAGGAAGACGCTCCCTCACAGTCTGTTTCATTGACCCAACCTGAGCACTGCCTTGAGTTTCAGGAATAGTAAGTGCTACTTGTTGGGGCAGTCATACAGACATGATCAGCATGAAATGTCTACACATTGACGTGACATTAGCAATCATATCGGAGGAACAAACTCTTTCTTTGAATCTGTCAGCAAGATTGCTCAAACATAAGCACTCACTTGTGTTCAGAGAACAGTAAGTGCTTCTTGTTGGGGTAGTTCTGGTGACTTTTCATATGACGGTTGGTCAAATTTGATGATCTCAAATCATGATCTTCTTAAATAGAGGAGTTAACAGTTTTCCTGTTTTAAATTTTTTAGCCTTTTGGGGTCCATCCAGGATGACATTTTCAGCATCCATTTGCGGTCACATTAGGTTCTCACTCTATATTTGTCAGTATTACAACCCAAACAAACGTACTGCCTGGAATTTTCACTGCAGTAAGTGCTATTGTTGGGGTAGTGTTGCTGCAGCAACGTACGTCTTTAGGAAATGGCAGGAACACGAATCCCAGATTTTTGTGGCCCCTACATAAGCAATAGCTAAATGTTCAATGGATTAGGCTACTTTTTGGTTCCACTTGCAATCCTGACATATTTGAAATATGATGACCAATCACATTGTGATGACCTCAAATGGAAACACCATTGTTATTTTTCTTTTCATAAGTGCTTCCTTTTGGGGTTGTCTCGGCTGTGAGTTTTTTTCTGCAGATAGCTGCTCACACTGATAACGACCACATGAATTGACAATGATTCTAGCCCATTCATTGAGTGGGAGGACTGCAATGTGTTCAAGGACCGATTGTACGCATGGAAGGCGGGGTTGAGTTGCATTTGCCAATATCTGTATTAAAAGTAGTTATTGCATGCTGCATATCTTCTCCACTTTAGGAACTTTGGCAAGGCAGGAATGATACATTAAAAACTGGACAATCCTCAACGGAAGGAAGACGCTCCCTCACAGTCTGTTTCATTGACCCAACCTGAGCACTGCCTTGAGTTTCAGGAATAGTAAGTGCTACTTGTTGGGGCAGTCATACAGACATGATCAGCATGAAATGTCTACACATTGACGTGACATTAGCAATCATATCGGAGGAACAAACTCTTTCTTTGAATCTGTCAGCAAGATTGCTCAAACATAAGCACTCACTTGTGTTCAGAGAACAGTAAGTGCTTCTTGTTGGGGTAGCTCTGGTGACTTTTCATATGACGGTTGGTCAAATTTGATGATCTCAAATCATGATCTTCTTAAATAGAGGAGTTAACAGTTTTCCTGTTTTAAAATTTTTAGCCTTTTGGGGTCCATCCAGGATGACATTTTCAGCATCCATTTGCGGTCACATTAGGTTCTCACTCTATATTTGTCAGTATTACAACCCAAACAAACGTACTGCCTGGAATTTTCACTGCAGTAAGTGCTATTGTTGGGGTAGTGTTGCTGCAGCAACGTACGTCTTTAGGAAATGGCAGGAACACGAATCCCAGATTTTTGTGGCCCCTACATAAGCAATAGCTAAATGTTCAATGGATTAGGCTACTTTTTGGTTCCACTTGCAATCCTGACATATTTGAAATATGATGACCAATCACATTGTGATGACCTCAAATGGAAACACCATTGTTATTTTTCTTTTCATAAGTGCTTCCTTTTGGGGGTTGTCTCGGCTGTGAGTTTTTTTCTGCAGATAGCTGCTCACACTGATAACGACCACATGAATTGACAATGATTCTAGCCCATTCATTGAGTGGGAGGACTGCAATGTGTTCAAGGACCGATTGTACGCATGGAAGGCGGGGTTGAGTTGCATTTGCCAATATCTGTATTAAAAGTAGTTATTGCATGCTGCATATCTTCTCCACTTTAGGAACTTTGGCAAGGCAGGAATGATACATTAAAAACTGGACAATCCTCAACGGAAGGAAGACGCTCCCTCACAGTCTGTTTCATTGACCCAACCTGAGCACTGCCTTGAGTTTCAGGAATAGTAAGTGCTACTTGTTGGGGCAGTCATACAGACATGATCAGCATGAAATGTCTACACATTGACGTGACATTAGCAATCATATCGGAGGAACAAACTCTTTCTTTGAATCTGTCAGCAAGATTGCTCAAACATAAGCACTCACTTGTGTTCAGAGAACAGTAAGTGCTTCTTGTTGGGGTAGTTCTGGTGACTTTTCATATGACGGTTGGTCAAATTTGATGATCTCAAATCATGATCTTCTCAAATAGATGAGTTAACAGTGTTCCTGTTTTAAAAATTTTAGCCTTTTGGGGTCCATCCAGGATGACATTTTCAGCATCCATTTGCGGTCACATTAGGTTCTCACTCTATATTTGTCAGTATTACAACCCAAACAAACGTACTGCTTGGAATTTTCACTGCAGTAAGTGCTATTGTTGGGGTGGTGTTGTTGCAGCAACGTACGTCTTTAGGAAATGGCAGGAACACGACTCCCAGATTTTTGTGGCCCCTACATAAGCAATAGCTAAATGTTCAATGGAGTAGGCTACTTTTTGGTTCCACTTGCAATCCTGACATATTTGAAATATGTTGACCAATCACATTGTGATGACCTCAAATGGAAACACTATTGTTATTTTTCTTTTCATAAGTGCTTCCTTTTGGGGTTGTCTCGGCTGTGAGTTTTTTTCTGCAGACAGCTGATAACCATCACATGAATTGACAACGATTCTAGCCCATTCATTGAGTGTGAGGACTGCAATGTGTTCAAGGACCTATTGTACGCATGGAAGGCGGGGTTGAGTTTCATTGGCCAATATCTTTATTAAAAGTAGTTATTGCATGCTGCATATCTTCTCCACTTTAGGAACTTTGGCAAGGCAGGAATGATACATTAAAAACTGGACAATCCTCAACGGAAGGAAGACGCTCCCTCCCAGTCTGTTTCATTGAACCAACCTGAGCACTGCCTTGAGTTTGAGGAATAGTAAGTGCTACTTGTTGGGGCAGTCATACAGACATGATCACCATGAAATGTCTACACGTTGACGTGACATTAGCAATCATATCGGAGGAACAAACTCTTTTCTTTGAATCTGTCAGCAAGATTGCTCAAACATAAGCACTCAATTGTGTTCAGAGAACAGTAAGTGCTTCTTGTTGGGGTAGTTCTGGTGACTTTTCATATGACGGTTGGTCAAATTTGATGATCTCAAATCATGATCATCTCAATTAGAGGAGTTAACAGTTTTCCTGTTTTAAAAATTTTAGCTTTTTGGGGTCCATCCAGGATGACATTTTCAGCATCCATTTGCGGTCACATTAGGTTCTCACTCTATATTTGTCAGTATTACAACCCAAACAAACGTACTGCCTGGAATTTTCACTGCAGTAAGTGCTATTGTTGGGGTAGTGTTGCTGCAGCAACGTACGTCTTTAGGAAATGGCAGGAACACGACTCCCAGATTTTTGTGGCCCCTACATAAGCAATAGCAAAATGTTCAATGGAGTTGGCTACCTTTTGGTTCCTCTTGCAATCCTGACATATTTGAAATATGTTGACCAATCACATTGTGATGACCTCAATTGGAAACACCATTGTTATTTTTCTTTTCATAAGTGCTTCCTTTTGGGGTTGTCTCGGATGTGAGTTTTTTTCTGCAGACAGCTGATAACCATCACATGAATTGACAATGATTCTAGCCCATTCATTGAGTGGGAGGACTGCAATGTGTTCAAGGACCTATTGTACGCATGGAAGGCGGGGTTGAGTTGCATTTGCCAATATCTGTATTAAAAGTAGTTATTGCATGCTGCATATCTTCTCCACTTTAGGAACTTTGGCAAGGCAGGAATGATACATTAAAAACTGGACAATCCTCAACGGAAGGAAGACGCTCCCTCACAGTCTGTTTCATTGACCCAACCTGAGCACTGCCTTGAGTTTCAGGAATAGTAAGTGCTACTTGTTGGGGCAGTCATACAGACATGATCAGCATGAAATGTCTACACATTGACGTGACATTAGCAATCATATCGGAGGAACAAACTCTTTTCTTTGAATCTGTCAGCAAGATTGCTCAAACATAAGCACTCAATTGTGTTCAGAGAACAGTAAGTGCTTCTTGTTGGGGTAGTTCTGGTGACTTTTCATATGACGGTTGGTCAAATTTGATGATCTCAAATCATGATCTTCTTAAATAGAGGAGTTAACAGTGTTCCTGTTTTAAATATTTTAGCCTATTGGGGTCCATCCAGGATGACATTTTCAGCATCCATTTGCGGTCACATTAGGTTCTCACTCTATATTTGTCAGTATTACAACCCAAACAAACGTACTGCCTGGAATTTTCACTGCAGTGAGTGTTATTGTTGGGGTAGTGTTGCTGCAGCAATGTACGTCTTTAGGAAATGGCAGGAACACGACTCCCAGATTTTTGTGGCCCCTACATAAGCAATAGCTAAATGTTCAATGGAGTAGGCTACTTTTTGGTTCCACTTGCAATCCTAACATATTTGAAATATGTTGACCAATCACATTGTGATGACCTCAAATGGAAACACCATTGTTATTTTTCTTTTCATAAGTGCTTCCTTTTGGGGTTGTCTCGGCTGTGAGTTTTTTTCTGCAGACAGCTGATAACCATCACATGAATTGACAATGATTCTAGCCCATTCATTGAGTGTGAGGACTGCAATGTGTTCAAGGACCTATTGTACGCATGGAAGGCGTGGTTGAGTTTCATTGGCCAATATCTTTATTAAAAGTTGTTATTGCATGCTGCATATCTTCTCCACTTTAGGAACTTTGGCAAGGCAGGAATGATACATTAAAAACTGGACAATCCTCAACGGAAGGAAGACGCTCCCTCCCAGTCTGTTTCATTGACCCAACCTGAGCACTGCCTTGAGTTTCAGGAATAGTAAGTGCTACTTGTTGGGGCAGTCATACAGACATGATCAGCATGAAATGTCTACACATTGACGTGACATTAGCAATCATATCGGAGGAACAAACTCTTTCTTTGAATCTGTCAGCAAGATTGCTCAAACATAAGCACTCACTTGTGTTCAGAGAACAGTAAGTGCTTCTTGTTGGGGTAGTTCTGGTGACTTTTCATATGACGGTTGGTCAAATTTGATGATCTCAAATCATGATCTTCTCAAATAGAGGAGTTAACAGTGTTCCTGTTTTAAAAATTTTAGCCTTTTGGGGTCCATCCAGGATGACATTTTCAGCATCCATTTGCGGTCACATTAGGTTCTCACTCTATATTTGTCAGTATTACAACCCAAACAAACGTACTGCCTGGAATTTTCACTGCAGTAAGTGCTATTGTTGGGGGTAGTGTTGCTGCAGCAACGTACGTCTTTAGGAAATGGCAGGAACACGACTCCCAGATTTTTGTGGCCCCTACATAAGCAATAGCTAAATGTTCAATGGAGTAGGCTACTTTTTGGTTCCACTTGCAATCCTGACATATTTGAAATATGTTGACCAATCACATTGTGATGACCTCAAATGGAAACACTATTGCTATTTTTCTTTTCATAAGTGCTTCCTTTTGGGGTTGTCTCGGCTGTGAGTTTTTTTCTGCAGACAGCTGATAACCATCACATGAATTGACAACGATTCTAGCCCATTCATTGAGTGTGAGGACTGCAATGTGTTCAAGGACCTATTGTACGCATGGAAGGCGGGGTTGAGTTTCATTGGCCAATATCTTTATTAAAAGTAGTTATTGCATGCTGCATATCTTCTCCACTTTAGGAACTTTGGCAAGGCAGGAATGATACATTAAAAACTGGACAATCCTCAACGGAAGGAAGACGCTCCCTCCCAGTCTGTTTCATTGAACCAACCTGAGCACTGCCTTGAGTTTGAGGAATAGTAAGTGCTACTTGTTGGGGCAGTCATACAGACATGATCACCATGAAATGTCTACACGTTGACGTGACATTAGCAATCATATCGGAGGAACAAACTCTTTTCTTTGAATCTGTCAGCAAGATTGCTCAAACATAAGCACTCAATTGTGTTCAGAGAACAGTAAGTGCTTCTTGTTGGGGTAGTTCTGGTGACTTTTCATATGACGGTTGGTCAAATTTGATGATCTCAAATCATGATCATCTCAATTAGAGGAGTTAACAGTTTTCCTGTTTTAAAAATTTTAGCTTTTTGGGGTCCATCCAGGATGACATTTTCAGCATCCATTTGCGGTCACATTAGGTTCTCACTCTATATTTGTCAGTATTACAACCCAAACAAACGTACTGCCTGGAATTTTCACTGCAGTAAGTGCTATTGTTGGGGTAGTGTTGCTGCAGCAACGTACGTCTTTAGGAAATGGCAGGAACACGACTCCCAGATTTTTGTGGCCCCTACATAAGCAATAGCAAAATGTTCAATGGAGTTGGCTACCTTTTGGTTCCTCTTGCAATCCTGACATATTTGAAATATGTTGACCAATCACATTGTGATGACCTCAATTGGAAACACCATTGTTATTTTTCTTTTCATAAGTGCTTCCTTTTGGGGTTGTCTCGGATGTGAGTTTTTTTCTGCAGACAGCTGATAACCATCACATGAATTGACAATGATTCTAGCCCATTCATTGAGTGGGAGGACTGCAATGTGTTCAAGGACCTATTGTACGCATGGAAGGCGGGGTTGAGTTGCATTTGCCAATATCTGTATTAAAAGTAGTTATTGCATGCTGCATATCTTCTCCACTTTAGGAACTTTGGCATGGCAGGAATGATACATTAAAAACTGGACAATCCTCAACGGAAGGAAGACGCTCCCTCACAGTCTGTTTCATTGACCCAACCTGAGCACTGCCTTGAGTTTCAGGAATAGTAAGTGCTACTTGTTGGGGCAGTCATACAGACATGATCAGCATGAAATGTCTACACATTGACGTGACATTAGCAATCATATCGGAGGAACAAACTCTTTTCTTTGAATCTGTCAGCAAGATTGCTCAAACATAAGCACTCAATTGTGTTCAGAGAACAGTAAGTGCTTCTTGTTGGGGTAGTTCTGGTGACTTTTCATATGACGGTTGGTCAAATTTGATGATCTCAAATCATGATCTTCTTAAATAGAGGAGTTAACAGTGTTCCTGTTTTAAATATTTTAGCCTATTGGGGTCCATCCAGGATGACATTTTCAGCATCCATTTGCGGTCACATTAGGTTCTCACTCTATATTTGTCAGTATTACAACCCAAACAAACGTACTGCCTGGAATTTTCACTGCAGTGAGTGTTATTGTTGGGGTAGTGTTGCTGCAGCAATGTACGTCTTTAGGAAATGGCAGGAACACGACTCCCAGATTTTTGTGGCCCCTACATAAGCAATAGCTAAATGTTCAATGGAGTAGGCTACTTTTTGGTTCCACTTGCAATCCTAACATATTTGAAATATGTTGACCAATCACATTGTGATGACCTCAAATGGAAACACCATTGTTATTTTTCTTTTCATAAGTGCTTCCTTTTGGGGTTGTCTCGGCTGTGAGTTTTTTTCTGCAGACAGCTGATAACCATCACATGAATTGACAATGATTCTAGCCCATTCATTGAGTGTGAGGACTGCAATGTGTTCAAGGACCTATTGTACGCATGGAAGGCGTGGTTGAGTTTCATTGGCCAATATCTTTATTAAAAGTTGTAATTGCATGCTGCATATCTTCTCCACTTTAGGAACTTTGGCAAGGCAGGAATGATACATTAAAAACTGGACAATCCTCAACGGAAGGAAGACGCTCCCTCCCAGTCTGTTTCATTGACCCAACCTGAGCACTGCCTTGAGTTTCAGGAATAGTAAGTGCTACTTGTTGGGGCAGTCATACAGACATGATCAGCATGAAATGTCTACACATTGACGTGACATTAGCAATCATATCGGAGGAACAAACTCTTTCTTTGAATCTGTCAGCAAGATTGCTCAAACATAAGCACTCACTTGTGTTCAGAGAACAGTAAGTGCTTCTTGTTGGGGTAGTTCTGGTGACTTTTCATATGACGGTTGGTCAAATTTGATGATCTCAAATCATGATCTTCTCAAATAGAGGAGTTAACAGTGTTCCTGTTTTAAAAATTTTAGCCTTTTGGGGTCCATCCAGGATGACATTTTCAGCATCCATTTGCGGTCACATTAGGTTCTCACTCTATATTTGTCAGTATTACAACCCAAACAAACGTACTGCCTGGAATTTTCACTGCAGTAAGTGCTATTGTTGGGGGTAGTGTTGCTGCAGCAACGTACGTCTTTAGGAAATGGCAGGAACACGACTCCCAGATTTTTGTGGCCCCTACATAAGCAATAGCTAAATGTTCAATGGAGTAGGCTACTTTTTGGTTCCACTTGCAATCCTGACATATTTGAAATATGTTGACCAATCACATTGTGATGACCTCAAATGGAAACACTATTGCTATTTTTCTTTTCATAAGTGCTTCCTTTTGGGGTTGTCTCGGCTGTGAGTTTTTTTCTGCAGACAGCTGATAACCATCACATGAATTGACAACGATTCTAGCCCATTCATTGAGTGTGAGGACTGCAATGTGTTCAAGGACCTATTGTACGCATGGAAGGCGGGGTTGAGTTGCATTTGCCAATATCTGTATTAAAAGTAGTTATTGCATGCTGCATATCTTCTCCACTTTAGGAACTTTGGCAAGGCAGGAATGATACATTAAAAACTGGACAATCCTCAACGGAAGGAAGACGCTCCCTCCCAGTCTGTTTCATTGACCCAACCTGAGCACTGCCTTGATTTTCAGGAATAGTAAGTGCTACTTGTTGGGGCAGTCATACAGACATGATCAGCATGAAATGTCTACACATTGACATGACATTAGCAATCATATCGGAGGAACAAACTCTTTCTTTGAATCTGTCAGCAAGATTGCTCAAACATAAGCACTCACTTGTGTTCAGAGAACAGTAAGTGCTTCTTGTTGGGGTAGTTCTGGTGACTTTTCATACGACGGTTGGTCAAATTTGATGATCTCAAATCATGATCATCTCAAATAGAGGAGTTAACAGTTTTCCTGTTTTAAAAATTTTAGCCTATTGGGGTCCATCCAGGATGACATTTTCAGCATCCATTTGCGGTCACATTAGGTTCTCACTCTATATTTGTCAGTATTACAACCCAAACAAACGTACTGCCTGGAATTTTCACTGCAGTGAGTGTTATTGTTGGGGTAGTGTTGCTGCAGCAATGTACGTCTTTAGGAAATGGCAGGAACACGACTCCCAGATTTTTGTGGCCCCTACATAAGCAATAGCTAAATGTTCAATGGAGTAGGCTACTTTTTGGTTCCACTTGCAATCCTAACATATTTGAAATATGTTGACCAATCACATTGTGATGACCTCAAATGGAAACACCATTGTTATTTTTCTTTTCATAAGTGCTTCCTTTTGGGGTTGTCTCGGCTGTGAGTTTTTTTTCTGCAGATAGCTGCTCACACTGATAACGACCACATGAATTGACAATGATTCTAGCCCATTCATTGAGTGGGAGGACTGCAATGTGTTCAAGGACCTATTGTACGCATGGAAGGCGGGGTTGAGTTGCATTTGCCAATATCTGTATTAAAAGTAGTTATTGCATGCTGCATAACTTCTTCACTTTAGGAACTTTGGCAAGGCAGGAATGATACATTAAAAACTGGACAATCCTCAACGGAAGGAAGACGCTCCCTCCCAGTCTGTTTCATTGACCCAACCTGAGCACTGCCTTGAGTTTGAGGAATAGTAAGTGCTACTTGTTGGGGCAGTCATACAGACATGATCAACATGAAATGTCTACACATTGACATGACATTAGCAATCATATCGGAGGAACAAACTCTTTCTTTGAATCTGTCAGCAAGATTGCTCAAACATAAGCACTCACTTGTGTTCAGAGAACAGTAAGTGCTTCTTGTTGGGGTAGTTCTGGTGACTTTTCATACGACGGTTGGTCAAATTTGATGATCTCAAATCATGATCATCTCAAATAGAGGAGTTAACAGTTTTCCTGTTTTAAAAATTTTAGCCTATTGGGGTCCATCCAGGATGACATTTTCAGCATCCATTTGCGGTCACATTAGGTTCTCACTCTATATTTGTCAGTATTACAACCCAAACAAACGTACTGCCTGGAATTTTCACTGCAGTGAGTGTTATTGTTGGGGTAGTGTTGCTGCAGCAATGTACGTCTTTAGGAAATGGCAGGAACACGACTCCCAGATTTTTGTGGCCCCTACATAAGCAATAGCTAAATGTTCAATGGAGTAGGCTACTTTTTGGTTCCACTTGCAATCCTAACATATTTGAAATATGTTGACCAATCACATTGTGATGACCTCAAATGGAAACACCATTGTTATTTTTCTTTTCATAAGTGCTTCCTTTTGGGGTTGTCTCGGCTGTGAGTTTTTTTTCTGCAGATAGCTGCTCACACTGATAACGACCACATGAATTGACAATGATTCTAGCCCATTCATTGAGTGGGAGGACTGCAATGTGTTCAAGGACCTATTGTACGCATGGAAGGCGGGGTTGAGTTGCATTTGCCAATATCTGTATTAAAAGTAGTTATTGCATGCTGCATAACTTCTTCACTTTAGGAACTTTGGCAAGGCAGGAATGATACATTAAAAACTGGACAATCCTCAACGGAAGGAAGACGCTCCCTCCCAGTCTGTTTCATTGACCCAACCTGAGCACTGCCTTGAGTTTGAGGAATAGTAAGTGCTACTTGTTGGGGCAGTCATACAGACATGATCAACATGAAATGTCTACACATTGACATGACATTAGCAATCATATCGGAGGAACAAACTCTTTCTTTGAATCTGTCAGCAAGATTGCTCAAACATAAGCACTCACTTGTGTTCAGAGAACAGTAAGTGCTTCTTGTTGGGGTAGTTCTGGTGACTTTTCATACGACGGTTGGTCAAATTTGATGATCTCAAATCATGATCATCTCAAATAGAGGAGTTAACAGTTTTCCTGTTTTAAAAATTTTAGCCTTTTGGGGTCCATCCAGGATGACATTTTCAGCATCCATTTGCGGTCACATTAGGTTCTCACTCTATATTTGTCAGTATTACAACCCAAACAAACGTACTGCCTGGAATTTTCACTGCAGTGAGTGTTATTGTTGGGGTAGTGTTGCTGCAGCAATGTACGTCTTTAGGAAATGGCAGGAACACGACTCCCAGATTTTTGTGGCCCCTACATAAGCAATAGCTAAATGTTCAATTGAGTAGGCTACTTTTTGGTTCCACTTGCAATCCTGACATATTTGAAATATGATGACCAATCACATTGTGATGACCTCAAATGGAAACACCATTGTTATTTTTCTTTTCATAAGTGCTTCCTTTTGGGGTTGTCTCGGCTGTGAGTTTTTTTCTGCAGATAGCTGCTCACACTGATAACGACCACATGAATTGACAATGATTCTAGCCCATTCATTGAGTGGGAGGACTGCAATGTGTTCAAGGACCTATTGTACGCATGGAAGGCGGGGTTGAGTTGCATTTGCCAATATCTGTATTAAAAGTAGTTATTGCATGCTGCATATCTTCTCCACTTTAGGAACTTTGGCAAGGCAGGAATGATACATTAAAAACTGGACAATCCTCAACGGAAGGAAGACGCTCCCTCCCAGTCTGTTTCATTGAACCAACCTGAGCACTGCCTTGAGTTTGAGGAATAGTAAGTGCTACTTGTTGGGGCAGTCATACAGACATGATCAACATGAAATGTCTACACATTGACGTGACATTAGAAATCATATCGGAGGAACAAACTCTTTTCTTTGAATCTGTCAGCAAGATTGCTCAAACATAAGCACTCAATTGTGTTCAGAGAACAGTAAGTGCTTCTTGTTGGGGTAGTTCTGGTGACTTTTCATATGACGGTTGGTCAAATTTGATGATCTCAAATCATGATCATCTCAATTAGAGGAGTTAACAGTTTTCCTGTTTTAAAAATTTTAGCTTTTTGGGGTCCATCCAGGATGACATTTTCAGCATCCATTTGCGGTCACATTAGGTTCTCACTCTATATTTGTCAGTATTACAACCCAAACAAACGTACTGCCTGGAATTTTCACTGCAGTAAGTGCTATTGTTGGGGTAGTGTTGCTGCAGCAACGTACGTCTTTAGGAAATGGCAGGAACACGACTCCCAGATTTTTGTGGCCCCTACATAAGCAATAGCAAAATGTTCAATGGAGTTGGCTACTTTTTGGTTCCTCTTGCAATCCTGACATATTTGAAATATGTTGACCAATCACATTGTGATGACCTCAATTGGAAACACCATTGTTATTTTTCTTTTCATAAGTGCTTCCTTTTGGGGTTGTCTCGGATGTGAGTTTTTTTCTGCAGACAGCTGATAACCATCACATGAATTGACAATGATTCTAGCCCATTCATTGAGTGGGAGGACTGCAATGTGTTCAAGGACCTATTGTACGCATGGAAGGCGGGGTTGAGTTGCATTTGCCAATATCTGTATTAAAAGTAGTTATTGCATGCTGCATATCTTCTCCACTTTAGGAACTTTGGCAAGGCAGGAATGATACATTAAAAACTGGACAATCCTCAACGGAAGGAAGACGCTCCCTCCCAGTCTGTTTCATTGAACCAACCTGAGCACTGCCTTGAGTTTGAGGAATAGTAAGTGCTACTTGTTGGGGCAGTCATACAGACATGATCAACATGAAATGTCTACACATTGACGTGACATTAGAAATCATATCGGAGGAACAAACTCTTTTCTTTGAATCTGTCAGCAAGATTGCTCAAACATAAGCACTCAATTGTGTTCAGAGAACAGTAAGTGCTTCTTGTTGGGGTAGTTCTGGTGACTTTTCATATGACGGTTGGTCAAATTTGATGATCTCAAATCATGATCATCTCAATTAGAGGAGTTAACAGTTTTCCTGTTTTAAAAATTTTAGCTTTTTGGGGTCCATCCAGGATGACATTTTCAGCATCCATTTGCGGTCACATTAGGTTCTCACTCTATATTTGTCAGTATTACAACCCAAACAAACGTACTGCCTGGAATTTTCACTGCAGTAAGTGCTATTGTTGGGGTAGTGTTGCTGCAGCAACGTACGTCTTTAGGAAATGGCAGGAACACGACTCCCAGATTTTTGTGGCCCCTACATAAGCAATAGCAAAATGTTCAATGGAGTTGGCTACTTTTTGGTTCCTCTTGCAATCCTGACATATTTGAAATATGTTGACCAATCACATTGTGATGACCTCAATTGGAAACACCATTGTTATTTTTCTTTTCATAAGTGCTTCCTTTTGGGGTTGTCTCGGATGTGAGTTTTTTTCTGCAGACAGCTGATAACCATCACATGAATTGACAATGATTCTAGCCCATTCATTGAGTGGGAGGACTGCAATGTGTTCAAGGACCTATTGTACGCATGGAAGGCGGGGTTGAGTTGCATTTGCCAATATCTGTATTAAAAGTAGTTATTGCATGCTGCATATCTTCTCCACTTTAGGAACTTTGGCAAGGCAGGAATGATACATTAAAAACTGGACAATCCTCAACGGAAGGAAGACGCTCCCTCCCAGTCTGTTTCATTGACCCAACCTGAGCACTGCCTTGAGTTTGAGGAATAGTAAGTGCTACTTGTTGGGGCAGTCATACAGACATGATCACCATGAAATGTCTACACGTTGACGTGACATTAGCAATCATATCGGAGGAACAAACTCTTTTCTTTGAATCTGTCAGCAAGATTGCTCAAACATAAGCACTCAATTGTGTTCAGAGAACAGTAAGTGCTTCTTGTTGGGGTAGTTCTGGTGACTTTTCATATGACGGTTGGTCAAATTTGATGATCTCAAATCATGATCATCTCAATTAGAGGAGTTAACAGTTTTCCTGTTTTAAAAATTTTAGCTTTTTGGGGTCCATCCAGGATGACATTTTCAGCATCCATTTGCGGTCACATTAGGTTCTCACTCTATATTTGTCAGTATTACAACCCAAACAAACGTACTGCCTGGAATTTTCACTGCAGTGAGTGTTATTGTTGGGGTAGTGTTGCTGCAGCAACGTACGTCTTTAGGAAATGGCAGGAACACGACTCCCAGATTTTTGTGGCCCCTACATAAGCAATAGCTAAATGTTCAATGGAGTAGGCTACTTTTTGGTTCCACTTGCAATCCTAACATATTTGAAATATGTTGACCAATCACATTGTGATGACCTCAAATGGAAACACCATTGTTATTTTTCTTTTCATAAGTGCTTCCTTTTGGGGTTGTCTCGGCTGTGAGTTTTTTTCTGCAGACAGCTGATAACCATCACATGAATTGACAATGATTCTAGCCCATTCATTGAGTGTGAGGACTGCAATGTGTTCAAGGACCTATTGTACGCATGGAAGGCGGGGTTGAGTTGCATTTGCCAATATCTGTATTAAAAGTAGTTATTGCATGCTGCATATCTTCTCCACTTTAGGAACTTTGGCAAGGCAGGAATGATACATTAAAAACTGGACAATCCTCAACGGAAGGAAGACGCTCCCTCCCAGTCTGTTTCATTGACCCAACCTGAGCACTGCCTTGATTTTCAGGAATAGTAAGTGCTACTTGTTGGGGCAGTCATACAGACATGATCAGCATGAAATGTCTACACATTGACATGACATTAGCAATCATATCGGAGGAACAAACTCTTTCTTTGAATCTGTCAGCAAGATTGCTCAAACATAAGCACTCACTTGTGTTCAGAGAACAGTAAGTGCTTCTTGTTGGGGTAGTTCTGGTGACTTTTCATACGACGGTTGGTCAAATTTGATGATCTCAAATCATGATCATCTCAAATAGAGGAGTTAACAGTTTTCCTGTTTTAAAAATTTTAGCCTATTGGGGTCCATCCAGGATGACATTTTCAGCATCCATTTGCGGTCACATTAGGTTCTCACTCTATATTTGTCAGTATTACAACCCAAACAAACGTACTGCCTGGAATTTTCACTGCAGTGAGTGTTATTGTTGGGGTAGTGTTGCTGCAGCAATGTACGTCTTTAGGAAATGGCAGGAACACGACTCCCAGATTTTTGTGGCCCCTACATAAGCAATAGCTAAATGTTCAATGGAGTAGGCTACTTTTTGGTTCCACTTGCAATCCTAACATATTTGAAATATGTTGACCAATCACATTGTGATGACCTCAAATGGAAACACCATTGTTATTTTTCTTTTCATAAGTGCTTCCTTTTGGGGTTGTCTCGGCTGTGAGTTTTTTTTCTGCAGATAGCTGCTCACACTGATAACGACCACATGAATTGACAATGATTCTAGCCCATTCATTGAGTGGGAGGACTGCAATGTGTTCAAGGACCTATTGTACGCATGGAAGGCGGGGTTGAGTTGCATTTGCCAATATCTGTATTAAAAGTAGTTATTGCATGCTGCATAACTTCTTCACTTTAGGAACTTTGGCAAGGCAGGAATGATACATTAAAAACTGGACAATCCTCAACGGAAGGAAGACGCTCCCTCCCAGTCTGTTTCATTGACCCAACCTGAGCACTGCCTTGAGTTTGAGGAATAGTAAGTGCTACTTGTTGGGGCAGTCATACAGACATGATCAACATGAAATGTCTACACATTGACATGACATTAGCAATCATATCGGAGGAACAAACTCTTTCTTTGAATCTGTCAGCAAGATTGCTCAAACATAAGCACTCACTTGTGTTCAGAGAACAGTAAGTGCTTCTTGTTGGGGTAGTTCTGGTGACTTTTCATACGACGGTTGGTCAAATTTGATGATCTCAAATCATGATCATCTCAAATAGAGGAGTTAACAGTTTTCCTGTTTTAAAAATTTTAGCCTTTTGGGGTCCATCCAGGATGACATTTTCAGCATCCATTTGCGGTCACATTAGGTTCTCACTCTATATTTGTCAGTATTACAACCCAAACAAACGTACTGCCTGGAATTTTCACTGCAGTGAGTGTTATTGTTGGGGTAGTGTTGCTGCAGCAATGTACGTCTTTAGGAAATGGCAGGAACACGACTCCCAGATTTTTGTGGCCCCTACATAAGCAATAGCTAAATGTTCAATGGAGTAGGCTACTTTTTGGTTCCACTTGCAATCCTAACATATTTGAAATATGTTGACCAATCACATTGTGATGACCTCAAATGGAAACACCATTGTTATTTTTCTTTTCATAAGTGCTTCCTTTTGGGGTTGTCTCGGCTGTGAGTTTTTTTCTGCAGACAGCTGATAACCATCACATGAATTGACAATGATTCTAGCCCATTCATTGAGTGTGAGGACTGCAATGTGTTCAAGGACCTATTGTACGCATGGAAGGCGTGGTTGAGTTTCATTGGCCAATATCTTTATTAAAAGTTGTTATTGCATGCTGCATATCTTCTCCACTTTAGGAACTTTGGCAAGGCAGGAATGATACATTAAAAACTGGACAATCCTCAACGGAAGGAAGACGCTCCCTCCCAGTCTGTTTCATTGACCCAACCTGAGCACTGCCTTGAGTTTCAGGAATAGTAAGTGCTACTTGTTGGGGCAGTCATACAGACATGATCAGCATGAAATGTCTACACATTGACGTGACATTAGCAATCATATCGGAGGAACAAACTCTTTCTTTGAATCTGTCAGCAAGATTGCTCAAACATAAGCACTCACTTGTGTTCAGAGAACAGTAAGTGCTTCTTGTTGGGGTAGTTCTGGTGACTTTTCATATGACGGTTGGTCAAATTTGATGATCTCAAATCATGATCTTCTCAAATAGAGGAGTTAACAGTGTTCCTGTTTTAAAAATTTTAGCCTTTTGGGGTCCATCCAGGATGACATTTTCAGCATCCATTTGCGGTCACATTAGGTTCTCACTCTATATTTGTCAGTATTACAACCCAAACAAACGTACTGCCTGGAATTTTCACTGCAGTAAGTGCTATTGTTGGGGTAGTGTTGCTGCAGCAACGTACGTCTTTAGGAAATGGCAGGAACACGACTCCCAGATTTTTGTGGCCCCTACATAAGCAATAGCTAAATGTTCAATGGAGTAGGCTACTTTTTGGTTCCACTTGCAATCCTGACATATTTGAAATATGTTGACCAATCACATTGTGATGACCTCAAATGGAAACACTATTGCTATTTTTCTTTTCATAAGTGCTTCCTTTTGGGGTTGTCTCGGCTGTGAGTTTTTTTCTGCAGACAGCTGATAACCATCACATGAATTGACAACGATTCTAGCCCATTCATTGAGTGTGAGGACTGCAATGTGTTCAAGGACCTATTGTACGCATGGAAGGCGGGGTTGAGTTGCATTTGCCAATATCTGTATTAAAAGTAGTTATTGCATGCTGCATATCTTCTCCACTTTAGGAACTTTGGCAAGGCAGGAATGATACATTAAAAACTGGACAATCCTCAACGGAAGGAAGACGCTCCCTCCCAGTCTGTTTCATTGACCCAACCTGAGCACTGCCTTGATTTTCAGGAATAGTAAGTGCTACTTGTTGGGGCAGTCATACAGACATGATCAGCATGAAATGTCTACACATTGACATGACATTAGCAATCATATCGGAGGAACAAACTCTTTCTTTGAATCTGTCAGCAAGATTGCTCAAACATAAGCACTCACTTGTGTTCAGAGAACAGTAAGTGCTTCTTGTTGGGGTAGTTCTGGTGACTTTTCATACGACGGTTGGTCAAATTTGATGATCTCAAATCATGATCATCTCAAATAGAGGAGTTAACAGTTTTCCTGTTTTAAAAATTTTAGCCTATTGGGGTCCATCCAGGATGACATTTTCAGCATCCATTTGCGGTCACATTAGGTTCTCACTCTATATTTGTCAGTATTACAACCCAAACAAACGTACTGCCTGGAATTTTCACTGCAGTGAGTGTTATTGTTGGGGTAGTGTTGCTGCAGCAATGTACGTCTTTAGGAAATGGCAGGAACACGACTCCCAGATTTTTGTGGCCCCTACATAAGCAATAGCTAAATGTTCAATGGAGTAGGCTACTTTTTGGTTCCACTTGCAATCCTAACATATTTGAAATATGTTGACCAATCACATTGTGATGACCTCAAATGGAAACACCATTGTTATTTTTCTTTTCATAAGTGCTTCCTTTTGGGGTTGTCTCGGCTGTGAGTTTTTTTTCTGCAGATAGCTGCTCACACTGATAACGACCACATGAATTGACAATGATTCTAGCCCATTCATTGAGTGGGAGGACTGCAATGTGTTCAAGGACCTATTGTACGCATGGAAGGCGGGGTTGAGTTGCATTTGCCAATATCTGTATTAAAAGTAGTTATTGCATGCTGCATAACTTCTTCACTTTAGGAACTTTGGCAAGGCAGGAATGATACATTAAAAACTGGACAATCCTCAACGGAAGGAAGACGCTCCCTCCCAGTCTGTTTCATTGACCCAACCTGAGCACTGCCTTGAGTTTGAGGAATAGTAAGTGCTACTTGTTGGGGCAGTCATACAGACATGATCAACATGAAATGTCTACACATTGACATGACATTAGCAATCATATCGGAGGAACAAACTCTTTCTTTGAATCTGTCAGCAAGATTGCTCAAACATAAGCACTCACTTGTGTTCAGAGAACAGTAAGTGCTTCTTGTTGGGGTAGTTCTGGTGACTTTTCATACGACGGTTGGTCAAATTTGATGATCTCAAATCATGATCATCTCAAATAGAGGAGTTAACAGTTTTCCTGTTTTAAAAATTTTAGCCTTTTGGGGTCCATCCAGGATGACATTTTCAGCATCCATTTGCGGTCACATTAGGTTCTCACTCTATATTTGTCAGTATTACAACCCAAACAAACGTACTGCCTGGAATTTTCACTGCAGTGAGTGTTATTGTTGGGGTAGTGTTGCTGCAGCAATGTACGTCTTTAGGAAATGGCAGGAACACGACTCCCAGATTTTTGTGGCCCCTACATAAGCAATAGCTAAATGTTCAATGGAGTAGGCTACTTTTTGGTTCCACTTGCAATCCTAACATATTTGAAATATGTTGACCAATCACATTGTGATGACCTCAAATGGAAACACCATTGTTATTTTTCTTTTCATAAGTGCTTCCTTTTGGGGTTGTCTCGGCTGTGAGTTTTTTTCTGCAGACAGCTGATAACCATCACATGAATTGACAATGATTCTAGCCCATTCATTGAGTGTGAGGACTGCAATGTGTTCAAGGACCTATTGTACGCATGGAAGGCGTGGTTGAGTTTCATTGGCCAATATCTTTATTAAAAGTTGTTATTGCATGCTGCATATCTTCTCCACTTTAGGAACTTTGGCAAGGCAGGAATGATACATTAAAAACTGGACAATCCTCAACGGAAGGAAGACGCTCCCTCCCAGTCTGTTTCATTGACCCAACCTGAGCACTGCCTTGAGTTTCAGGAATAGTAAGTGCTACTTGTTGGGGCAGTCATACAGACATGATCAGCATGAAATGTCTACACATTGACGTGACATTAGCAATCATATCGGAGGAACAAACTCTTTCTTTGAATCTGTCAGCAAGATTGCTCAAACATAAGCACTCACTTGTGTTCAGAGAACAGTAAGTGCTTCTTGTTGGGGTAGTTCTGGTGACTTTTCATATGACGGTTGGTCAAATTTGATGATCTCAAATCATGATCTTCTCAAATAGAGGAGTTAACAGTGTTCCTGTTTTAAAAATTTTAGCCTTTTGGGGTCCATCCAGGATGACATTTTCAGCATCCATTTGCGGTCACATTAGGTTCTCACTCTATATTTGTCAGTATTACAACCCAAACAAACGTACTGCCTGGAATTTTCACTGCAGTAAGTGCTATTGTTGGGGTAGTGTTGCTGCAGCAACGTACGTCTTTAGGAAATGGCAGGAACACGACTCCCAGATTTTTGTGGCCCCTACATAAGCAATAGCTAAATGTTCAATGGAGTAGGCTACTTTTTGGTTCCACTTGCAATCCTGACATATTTGAAATATGTTGACCAATCACATTGTGATGACCTCAAATGGAAACACTATTGCTATTTTTCTTTTCATAAGTGCTTCCTTTTGGGGTTGTCTCGGCTGTGAGTTTTTTTCTGCAGACAGCTGATAACCATCACATGAATTGACAACGATTCTAGCCCATTCATTGAGTGTGAGGACTGCAATGTGTTCAAGGACCTATTGTACGCATGGAAGGCGGGGTTGAGTTGCATTTGCCAATATCTGTATTAAAAGTAGTTATTGCATGCTGCATATCTTCTCCACTTTAGGAACTTTGGCAAGGCAGGAATGATACATTAAAAACTGGACAATCCTCAACGGAAGGAAGACGCTCCCTCCCAGTCTGTTTCATTGACCCAACCTGAGCACTGCCTTGATTTTCAGGAATAGTAAGTGCTACTTGTTGGGGCAGTCATACAGACATGATCAGCATGAAATGTCTACACATTGACATGACATTAGCAATCATATCGGAGGAACAAACTCTTTCTTTGAATCTGTCAGCAAGATTGCTCAAACATAAGCACTCACTTGTGTTCAGAGAACAGTAAGTGCTTCTTGTTGGGGTAGTTCTGGTGACTTTTCATACGACGGTTGGTCAAATTTGATGATCTCAAATCATGATCATCTCAAATAGAGGAGTTAACAGTTTTCCTGTTTTAAAAATTTTAGCCTATTGGGGTCCATCCAGGATGACATTTTCAGCATCCATTTGCGGTCACATTAGGTTCTCACTCTATATTTGTCAGTATTACAACCCAAACAAACGTACTGCCTGGAATTTTCACTGCAGTGAGTGTTATTGTTGGGGTAGTGTTGCTGCAGCAATGTACGTCTTTAGGAAATGGCAGGAACACGACTCCCAGATTTTTGTGGCCCCTACATAAGCAATAGCTAAATGTTCAATGGAGTAGGCTACTTTTTGGTTCCACTTGCAATCCTAACATATTTGAAATATGTTGACCAATCACATTGTGATGACCTCAAATGGAAACACCATTGTTATTTTTCTTTTCATAAGTGCTTCCTTTTGGGGTTGTCTCGGCTGTGAGTTTTTTTTCTGCAGATAGCTGCTCACACTGATAACGACCACATGAATTGACAATGATTCTAGCCCATTCATTGAGTGGGAGGACTGCAATGTGTTCAAGGACCTATTGTACGCATGGAAGGCGGGGTTGAGTTGCATTTGCCAATATCTGTATTAAAAGTAGTTATTGCATGCTGCATAACTTCTTCACTTTAGGAACTTTGGCAAGGCAGGAATGATACATTAAAAACTGGACAATCCTCAACGGAAGGAAGACGCTCCCTCCCAGTCTGTTTCATTGACCCAACCTGAGCACTGCCTTGAGTTTCAGGAATAGTAAGTGCTACTTGTTGGGGCAGTCATACAGACATGATCAACATGAAATGTCTACACATTGACATGACATTAGCAATCATATCGGAGGAACAAACTCTTTCTTTGAATCTGTCAGCAAGATTGCTCAAACATAAGCACTCACTTGTGTTCAGAGAACAGTAAGTGCTTCTTGTTGGGGTAGTTCTGGTGACTTTTCATACGACGGTTGGTCAAATTTGATGATCTCAAATCATGATCATCTCAAATAGAGGAGTTAACAGTTTTCCTGTTTTAAAAATTTTAGCCTATTGGGGTCCATCCAGGATGACATTTTCAGCATCCATTTGCGGTCACATTAGGTTCTCACTCTATATTTGTCAGTATTACAACCCAAACAAACGTACTGCCTGGAATTTTCACTGCAGTGAGTGTTATTGTTGGGGTAGTGTTGCTGCAGCAATGTACGTCTTTAGGAAATGGCAGGAACACGACTCCCAGATTTTTGTGGCCCCTACATAAGCAATAGCTAAATGTTCAATGGAGTAGGCTACTTTTTGGTTCCACTTGCAATCCTAACATATTTGAAATATGTTGACCAATCACATTGTGATGACCTCAAATGGAAACACCATTGTTATTTTTCTTTTCATAAGTGCTTCCTTTTGGGGTTGTCTCGGCTGTGAGTTTTTTTTCTGCAGATAGCTGCTCACACTGATAACGACCACATGAATTGACAATGATTCTAGCCCATTCATTGAGTGGGAGGACTGCAATGTGTTCAAGGACCTATTGTACGCATGGAAGGCGGGGTTGAGTTGCATTTGCCAATATCTGTATTAAAAGTAGTTATTGCATGCTGCATAACTTCTTCACTTTAGGAACTTTGGCAAGGCAGGAATGATACATTAAAAACTGGACAATCCTCAACGGAAGGAAGACGCTCCCTCCCAGTCTGTTTCATTGACCCAACCTGAGCACTGCCTTGAGTTTGAGGAATAGTAAGTGCTACTTGTTGGGGCAGTCATACAGACATGATCAACATGAAATGTCTACACATTGACATGACATTAGCAATCATATCGGAGGAACAAACTCTTTCTTTGAATCTGTCAGCAAGATTGCTCAAACATAAGCACTCACTTGTGTTCAGAGAACAGTAAGTGCTTCTTGTTGGGGTAGTTCTGGTGACTTTTCATACGACGGTTGGTCAAATTTGATGATCTCAAATCATGATCATCTCAAATAGAGGAGTTAACAGTTTTCCTGTTTTAAAAATTTTAGCCTTTTGGGGTCCATCCAGGATGACATTTTCAGCATCCATTTGCGGTCACATTAGGTTCTCACTCTATATTTGTCAGTATTACAACCCAAACAAACGTACTGCCTGGAATTTTCACTGCAGTGAGTGTTATTGTTGGGGTAGTGTTGCTGCAGCAATGTACGTCTTTAGGAAATGGCAGGAACACGACTCCCAGATTTTTGTGGCCCCTACATAAGCAATAGCTAAATGTTCAATTGAGTAGGCTACTTTTTGGTTCCACTTGCAATCCTGACATATTTGAAATATGATGACCAATCACATTGTGATGACCTCAAATGGAAACACCATTGTTATTTTTCTTTTCATAAGTGCTTCCTTTTGGGGTTGTCTCGGCTGTGAGTTTTTTTCTGCAGATAGCTGCTCACACTGATAACGACCACATGAATTGACAATGATTCTAGCCCATTCATTGAGTGGGAGGACTGCAATGTGTTCAAGGACCTATTGTACGCATGGAAGGCGGGGTTGAGTTGCATTTGCCAATATCTGTATTAAAAGTAGTTATTGCATGCTGCATATCTTCTCCACTTTAGGAACTTTGGCAAGGCAGGAATGATACATTAAAAACTGGACAATCCTCAACGGAAGGAAGACGCTCCCTCCCAGTCTGTTTCATTGAACCAACCTGAGCACTGCCTTGAGTTTGAGGAATAGTAAGTGCTACTTGTTGGGGCAGTCATACAGACATGATCAACATGAAATGTCTACACATTGACGTGACATTAGAAATCATATCGGAGGAACAAACTCTTTTCTTTGAATCTGTCAGCAAGATTGCTCAAACATAAGCACTCAATTGTGTTCAGAGAACAGTAAGTGCTTCTTGTTGGGGTAGTTCTGGTGACTTTTCATATGACGGTTGGTCAAATTTGATGATCTCAAATCATGATCATCTCAATTAGAGGAGTTAACAGTTTTCCTGTTTTAAAAATTTTAGCTTTTTGGGGTCCATCCAGGATGACATTTTCAGCATCCATTTGCTGTCACATTAGGTTCTCACTCTATATTTGTCAGTATTACAACCCAAACAAACGTACTGCCTGGAATTTTCACTGCAGTAAGTGCTATTGTTGGGGTAGTGTTGCTGCAGCAACGTACGTCTTTAGGAAATGGCAGGAACACGACTCCCAGATTTTTGTGGCCCCTACATAAGCAATAGCAAAATGTTCAATGGAGTTGGCTACTTTTTGGTTCCTCTTGCAATCCTGACATATTTGAAATATGTTGACCAATCACATTGTGATGACCTCAATTGGAAACACCATTGTTATTTTTCTTTTCATAAGTGCTTCCTTTTGGGGTTGTCTCGGATGTGAGTTTTTTTCTGCAGACAGCTGATAACCATCACATGAATTGACAATGATTCTAGCCCATTCATTGAGTGGGAGGACTGCAATGTGTTCAAGGACCTATTGTACGCATGGAAGGCGGGGTTGAGTTGCATTTGCCAATATCTGTATTAAAAGTAGTTATTGCATGCTGCATATCTTCTCCACTTTAGGAACTTTGGCAAGGCAGGAATGATACATTAAAAACTGGACAATCCTCAACGGAAGGAAGACGCTCCCTCCCAGTCTGTTTCATTGACCCAACCTGAGCACTGCCTTGAGTTTGAGGAATAGTAAGTGCTACTTGTTGGGGCAGTCATACAGACATGATCACCATGAAATGTCTACACGTTGACGTGACATTAGCAATCATATCGGAGGAACAAACTCTTTTCTTTGAATCTGTCAGCAAGATTGCTCAAACATAAGCACTCAATTGTGTTCAGAGAACAGTAAGTGCTTCTTGTTGGGGTAGTTCTGGTGACTTTTCATATGACGGTTGGTCAAATTTGATGATCTCAAATCATGATCATCTCAATTAGAGGAGTTAACAGTTTTCCTGTTTTAAAAATTTTAGCTTTTTGGGGTCCATCCAGGATGACATTTTCAGCATCCATTTGCGGTCACATTAGGTTCTCACTCTATATTTGTCAGTATTACAACCCAAACAAACGTACTGCCTGGAATTTTCACTGCAGTGAGTGTTATTGTTGGGGTAGTGTTGCTGCAGCAATGTACGTCTTTAGGAAATGGCAGGAACACGACTCCCAGATTTTTGTGGCCCCTACATAAGCAATAGCTAAATGTTCAATGGAGTAGGCTACTTTTTGGTTCCACTTGCAATCCTAACATATTTGAAATATGTTGACCAATCACATTGTGATGACCTCAAATGGAAACACCATTGTTATTTTTCTTTTCATAAGTGCTTCCTTTTGGGGTTGTCTCGGCTGTGAGTTTTTTTCTGCAGACAGCTGATAACCATCACATGAATTGACAATGATTCTAGCCCATTCATTGAGTGTGAGGACTGCAATGTGTTCAAGGACCTATTGTACGCATGGAAGGCGTGGTTGAGTTTCATTGGCCAATATCTTTATTAAAAGTTGTTATTGCATGCTGCATATCTTCTCCACTTTAGGAACTTTGGCAAGGCAGGAATGATACATTAAAAACTGGACAATCCTCAACGGAAGGAAGACGCTCCCTCCCAGTCTGTTTCATTGACCCAACCTGAGCACTGCCTTGAGTTTCAGGAATAGTAAGTGCTACTTGTTGGGGCAGTCATACAGACATGATCAGCATGAAATGTCTACACATTGACGTGACATTAGCAATCATATCGGAGGAACAAACTCTTTCTTTGAATCTGTCAGCAAGATTGCTCAAACATAAGCACTCACTTGTGTTCAGAGAACAGTAAGTGCTTCTTGTTGGGGTAGTTCTGGTGACTTTTCATATGACGGTTGGTCAAATTTGATGATCTCAAATCATGATCTTCTCAAATAGAGGAGTTAACAGTGTTCCTGTTTTAAAAATTTTAGCCTTTTGGGGTCCATCCAGGATGACATTTTCAGCATCCATTTGCGGTCACATTAGGTTCTCACTCTATATTTGTCAGTATTACAACCCAAACAAACGTACTGCCTGGAATTTTCACTGCAGTAAGTGCTATTGTTGGGGTAGTGTTGCTGCAGCAACGTACGTCTTTAGGAAATGGCAGGAACACGACTCCCAGATTTTTGTGGCCCCTACATAAGCAATAGCTAAATGTTCAATGGAGTAGGCTACTTTTTGGTTCCACTTGCAATCCTGACATATTTGAAATATGTTGACCAATCACATTGTGATGACCTCAAATGGAAACACTATTGCTATTTTTCTTTTCATAAGTGCTTCCTTTTGGGGTTGTCTCGGCTGTGAGTTTTTTTCTGCAGACAGCTGATAACCATCACATGAATTGACAACGATTCTAGCCCATTCATTGAGTGTGAGGACTGCAATGTGTTCAAGGACCTATTGTACGCATGGAAGGCGGGGTTGAGTTGCATTTGCCAATATCTGTATTAAAAGTAGTTATTGCATGCTGCATATCTTCTCCACTTTAGGAACTTTGGCAAGGCAGGAATGATACATTAAAAACTTGACAATCCTCAACGGAAGGAAGACGCTCCCTCCCAGTCTGTTTCATTGACCCAACCTGAGCACTGCCTTGATTTTCAGGAATAGTAAGTGCTACTTGTTGGGGCAGTCATACAGACATGATCAGCATGAAATGTCTACACATTGACATGACATTAGCAATCATATCGGAGGAACAAACTCTTTCTTTGAATCTGTCAGCAAGATTGCTCAAACATAAGCACTCACTTGTGTTCAGAGAACAGTAAGTGCTTCTTGTTGGGGTAGTTCTGGTGACTTTTCATACGACGGTTGGTCAAATTTGATGATCTCAAATCATGATCATCTCAAATAGAGGAGTTAACAGTTTTCCTGTTTTAAAAATTTTAGCCTATTGGGGTCCATCCAGGATGACATTTTCAGCATCCATTTGCGGTCACATTAGGTTCTCACTCTATATTTGTCAGTATTACAACCCAAACAAACGTACTGCCTGGAATTTTCACTGCAGTGAGTGTTATTGTTGGGGTAGTGTTGCTGCAGCAATGTACGTCTTTAGGAAATGGCAGGAACACGACTCCCAGATTTTTGTGGCCCCTACATAAGCAATAGCTAAATGTTCAATGGAGTAGGCTACTTTTTGGTTCCACTTGCAATCCTAACATATTTGAAATATGTTGACCAATCACATTGTGATGACCTCAAATGGAAACACCATTGTTATTTTTCTTTTCATAAGTGCTTCCTTTTGGGGTTGTCTCGGCTGTGAGTTTTTTTTCTGCAGATAGCTGCTCACACTGATAACGACCACATGAATTGACAATGATTCTAGCCCATTCATTGAGTGGGAGGACTGCAATGTGTTCAAGGACCTATTGTACGCATGGAAGGCGGGGTTGAGTTGCATTTGCCAATATCTGTATTAAAAGTAGTTATTGCATGCTGCATAACTTCTTCACTTTAGGAACTTTGGCAAGGCAGGAATGATACATTAAAAACTGGACAATCCTCAACGGAAGGAAGACGCTCCCTCCCAGTCTGTTTCATTGACCCAACCTGAGCACTGCCTTGAGTTTGAGGAATAGTAAGTGCTACTTGTTGGGGCAGTCATACAGACATGATCAACATGAAATGTCTACACATTGACGTGACATTAGCAATCATATCGGAGGAACAAACTCTTTCTTTGAATCTGTCAGCAAGATTGCTCAAACATAAGCACTCACTTGTGTTCAGAGAACAGTAAGTGCTTCTTGTTGGGGTAGTTCTGGTGACTTTTCATACGACGGTTGGTCAAATTTGATGATCTCAAATCATGATCATCTCAAATAGAGGAGTTAACAGTTTTCCTGTTTTAAAAATTTTAGCCTATTGGGGTCCATCCAGGATGACATTTTCAGCATCCATTTGCGGTCACATTAGGTTCTCACTCTATATTTGTCAGTATTACAACCCAAACAAACGTACTGCCTGGAATTTTCACTGCAGTGAGTGTTATTGTTGGGGTAGTGTTGCTGCAGCAATGTACGTCTTTAGGAAATGGCAGGAACACGACTCCCAGATTTTTGTGGCCCCTACATAAGCAATAGCTAAATGTTCAATGGAGTAGGCTACTTTTTGGTTCCACTTGCAATCCTAACATATTTGAAATATGTTGACCAATCACATTGTGATGACCTCAAATGGAAACACCATTGTTATTTTTCTTTTCATAAGTGCTTCCTTTTGGGGTTGTCTCGGCTGTGAGTTTTTTTTCTGCAGATAGCTGCTCACACTGATAACGACCACATGAATTGACAATGATTCTAGCCCATTCATTGAGTGGGAGGACTGCAATGTGTTCAAGGACCTATTGTACGCATGGAAGGCGGGGTTGAGTTGCATTTGCCAATATCTGTATTAAAAGTAGTTATTGCATGCTGCATAACTTCTTCACTTTAGGAACTTTGGCAAGGCAGGAATGATACATTAAAAACTGGACAATCCTCAACGGAAGGAAGACGCTCCCTCCCAGTCTGTTTCATTGACCCAACCTGAGCACTGCCTTGAGTTTGAGGAATAGTAAGTGCTACTTGTTGGGGCAGTCATACAGACATGATCAACATGAAATGTCTACACATTGACATGACATTAGCAATCATATCGGAGGAACAAACTCTTTCTTTGAATCTGTCAGCAAGATTGCTCAAACATAAGCACTCACTTGTGTTCAGAGAACAGTAAGTGCTTCTTGTTGGGGTAGTTCTGGTGACTTTTCATACGACGGTTGGTCAAATTTGATGATCTCAAATCATGATCATCTCAAATAGAGGAGTTAACAGTTTTCCTGTTTTAAAAATTTTAGCCTTTTGGGGTCCATCCAGGATGACATTTTCAGCATCCATTTGCGGTCACATTAGGTTCTCACTCTATATTTGTCAGTATTACAACCCAAACAAACGTACTGCCTGGAATTTTCACTGCAGTGAGTGTTATTGTTGGGGTAGTGTTGCTGCAGCAATGTACGTCTTTAGGAAATGGCAGGAACACGACTCCCAGATTTTTGTGGCCCCTACATAAGCAATAGCTAAATGTTCAATGGAGTAGGCTACTTTTTGGTTCCACTTGCAATCCTAACATATTTGAAATATGTTGACCAATCACATTGTGATGACCTCAAATGGAAACACCATTGTTATTTTTCTTTTCATAAGTGCTTCCTTTTGGGGTTGTCTCGGCTGTGAGTTTTTTTCTGCAGACAGCTGATAACCATCACATGAATTGACAATGATTCTAGCCCATTCATTGAGTGTGAGGACTGCAATGTGTTCAAGGACCTATTGTACGCATGGAAGGCGTGGTTGAGTTTCATTGGCCAATATCTTTATTAAAAGTTGTTATTGCATGCTGCATATCTTCTCCACTTTAGGAACTTTGGCAAGGCAGGAATGATACATTAAAAACTGGACAATCCTCAACGGAAGGAAGACGCTCCCTCCCAGTCTGTTTCATTGACCCAACCTGAGCACTGCCTTGAGTTTCAGGAATAGTAAGTGCTACTTGTTGGGGCAGTCATACAGACATGATCAGCATGAAATGTCTACACATTGACGTGACATTAGCAATCATATCGGAGGAACAAACTCTTTCTTTGAATCTGTCAGCAAGATTGCTCAAACATAAGCACTCACTTGTGTTCAGAGAACAGTAAGTGCTTCTTGTTGGGGTAGTTCTGGTGACTTTTCATATGACGGTTGGTCAAATTTGATGATCTCAAATCATGATCTTCTCAAATAGAGGAGTTAACAGTGTTCCTGTTTTAAAAATTTTAGCCTTTTGGGGTCCATCCAGGATGACATTTTCAGCATCCATTTGCGGTCACATTAGGTTCTCACTCTATATTTGTCAGTATTACAACCCAAACAAACGTACTGCCTGGAATTTTCACTGCAGTAAGTGCTATTGTTGGGGTAGTGTTGCTGCAGCAACGTACGTCTTTAGGAAATGGCAGGAACACGACTCCCAGATTTTTGTGGCCCCTACATAAGCAATAGCTAAATGTTCAATGGAGTAGGCTACTTTTTGGTTCCACTTGCAATCCTGACATATTTGAAATATGTTGACCAATCACATTGTGATGACCTCAAATGGAAACACTATTGCTATTTTTCTTTTCATAAGTGCTTCCTTTTGGGGTTGTCTCGGCTGTGAGTTTTTTTCTGCAGACAGCTGATAACCATCACATGAATTGACAACGATTCTAGCCCATTCATTGAGTGTGAGGACTGCAATGTGTTCAAGGACCTATTGTACGCATGGAAGGCGGGGTTGAGTTGCATTTGCCAATATCTGTATTAAAAGTAGTTATTGCATGCTGCATATCTTCTCCACTTTAGGAACTTTGGCAAGGCAGGAATGATACATTAAAAACTGGACAATCCTCAACGGAAGGAAGACGCTCCCTCCCAGTCTGTTTCATTGACCCAACCTGAGCACTGCCTTGATTTTCAGGAATAGTAAGTGCTACTTGTTGGGGCAGTCATACAGACATGATCAGCATGAAATGTCTACACATTGACATGACATTAGCAATCATATCGGAGGAACAAACTCTTTCTTTGAATCTGTCAGCAAGATTGCTCAAACATAAGCACTCACTTGTGTTCAGAGAACAGTAAGTGCTTCTTGTTGGGGTAGTTCTGGTGACTTTTCATACGACGGTTGGTCAAATTTGATGATCTCAAATCATGATCATCTCAAATAGAGGAGTTAACAGTTTTCCTGTTTTAAAAATTTTAGCCTATTGGGGTCCATCCAGGATGACATTTTCAGCATCCATTTGCGGTCACATTAGGTTCTCACTCTATATTTGTCAGTATTACAACCCAAACAAACGTACTGCCTGGAATTTTCACTGCAGTGAGTGTTATTGTTGGGGTAGTGTTGCTGCAGCAATGTACGTCTTTAGGAAATGGCAGGAACACGACTCCCAGATTTTTGTGGCCCCTACATAAGCAATAGCTAAATGTTCAATGGAGTAGGCTACTTTTTGGTTCCACTTGCAATCCTAACATATTTGAAATATGTTGACCAATCACATTGTGATGACCTCAAATGGAAACACCATTGTTATTTTTCTTTTCATAAGTGCTTCCTTTTGGGGTTGTCTCGGCTGTGAGTTTTTTTTCTGCAGATAGCTGCTCACACTGATAACGACCACATGAATTGACAATGATTCTAGCCCATTCATTGAGTGGGAGGACTGCAATGTGTTCAAGGACCTATTGTACGCATGGAAGGCGGGGTTGAGTTGCATTTGCCAATATCTGTATTAAAAGTAGTTATTGCATGCTGCATAACTTCTTCACTTTAGGAACTTTGGCAAGGCAGGAATGATACATTAAAAACTGGACAATCCTCAACGGAAGGAAGACGCTCCCTCCCAGTCTGTTTCATTGACCCAACCTGAGCACTGCCTTGAGTTTGAGGAATAGTAAGTGCTACTTGTTGGGGCAGTCATACAGACATGATCAACATGAAATGTCTACACATTGACATGACATTAGCAATCATATCGGAGGAACAAACTCTTTCTTTGAATCTGTCAGCAAGATTGCTCAAACATAAGCACTCACTTGTGTTCAGAGAACAGTAAGTGCTTCTTGTTGGGGTAGTTCTGGTGACTTTTCATACGACGGTTGGTCAAATTTGATGATCTCAAATCATGATCATCTCAAATAGAGGAGTTAACAGTTTTCCTGTTTTAAAAATTTTAGCCTATTGGGGTCCATCCAGGATGACATTTTCAGCATCCATTTGCGGTCACATTAGGTTCTCACTCTATATTTGTCAGTATTACAACCCAAACAAACGTACTGCCTGGAATTTTCACTGCAGTGAGTGTTATTGTTGGGGTAGTGTTGCTGCAGCAATGTACGTCTTTAGGAAATGGCAGGAACACGACTCCCAGATTTTTGTGGCCCCTACATAAGCAATAGCTAAATGTTCAATGGAGTAGGCTACTTTTTGGTTCCACTTGCAATCCTAACATATTTGAAATATGTTGACCAATCACATTGTGATGACCTCAAATGGAAACACCATTGTTATTTTTCTTTTCATAAGTGCTTCCTTTTGGGGTTGTCTCGGCTGTGAGTTTTTTTTCTGCAGATAGCTGCTCACACTGATAACGACCACATGAATTGACAAT
The DNA here is from genome assembly GCF_051991245.1 of Festucalex cinctus. NCBI lineage: Eukaryota > Metazoa > Chordata > Actinopteri > Syngnathiformes > Syngnathidae > Festucalex > Festucalex cinctus. Next base: position 22,021,342 of record NC_135427.1, read on the forward strand.
GATTCTAGCCCATTCATTGAGTGGGAGGACTGCAATGTGTTCAAGGACCTATTGTACGCATGGAAGGCGGGGTTGAGTTGCATTTGCCAATATCTGTATTAAAAGTAGTTATTGCATGCTGCATAACTTCTTCACTTTAGGAACTTTGGCAAGGCAGGAATGATACATTAAAAACTGGACAATCCTCAACGGAAGGAAGACGCTCCCTCCCAGTCTGTTTCATTGACCCAACCTGAGCACTGCCTTGAGTTTGAGGAATAGTAAGTGCTACTTGTTGGGGCAGTCATACAGACATGATCAACATGAAATGTCTACACATTGACATGACATTAGCAATCATATCGGAGGAACAAACTCTTTCTTTGAATCTGTCAGCAAGATTGCTCAAACATAAGCACTCACTTGTGTTCAGAGAACAGTAAGTGCTTCTTGTTGGGGTAGTTCTGGTGACTTTTCATACGACGGTTGGTCAAATTTGATGATCTCAAATCATGATCATCTCAAATAGAGGAGTTAACAGTTTTCCTGTTTTAAAAATTTTAGCCTTTTGGGGTCCATCCAGGATGACATTTTCAGCATCCATTTGCGGTCACATTAGGTTCTCACTCTATATTTGTCAGTATTACAACCCAAACAAACGTACTGCCTGGAATTTTCACTGCAGTGAGTGTTATTGTTGGGGTAGTGTTGCTGCAGCAATGTACGTCTTTAGGAAATGGCAGGAACACGACTCCCAGATTTTTGTGGCCCCTACATAAGCAATAGCTAAATGTTCAATGGAGTAGGCTACTTTTTGGTTCCACTTGCAATCCTAACATATTTGAAATATGTTGACCAATCACATTGTGATGACCTCAAATGGAAACACCATTGTTATTTTTCTTTTCATAAGTGCTTCCTTTTGGGGTTGTCTCGGCTGTGAGTTTTTTTCTGCAGACAGCTGATAACCATCACATGAATTGACAATGATTCTAGCCCATTCATTGAGTGTGAGGACTGCAATGTGTTCAAGGACCTATTGTACGCATGGAAGGCGTGGTTGAGTTTCATTGGCCAATATCTTTATTAAAAGTTGTTATTGCATGCTGCATATCTTCTCCACTTTAGGAACTTTGGCAAGGCAGGAATGATACATTAAAAACTGGACAATCCTCAACGGAAGGAAGACGCTCCCTCCCAGTCTGTTTCATTGACCCAACCTGAGCACTGCCTTGAGTTTCAGGAATAGTAAGTGCTACTTGTTGGGGCAGTCATACAGACATGATCAGCATGAAATGTCTACACATTGACGTGACATTAGCAATCATATCGGAGGAACAAACTCTTTCTTTGAATCTGTCAGCAAGATTGCTCAAACATAAGCACTCACTTGTGTTCAGAGAACAGTAAGTGCTTCTTGTTGGGGTAGTTCTGGTGACTTTTCATATGACGGTTGGTCAAATTTGATGATCTCAAATCATGATCTTCTCAAATAGAGGAGTTAACAGTGTTCCTGTTTTAAAAATTTTAGCCTTTTGGGGTCCATCCAGGATGACATTTTCAGCATCCATTTGCGGTCACATTAGGTTCTCACTCTATATTTGTCAGTATTACAACCCAAACAAACGTACTGCCTGGAATTTTCACTGCAGTAAGTGCTATTGTTGGGGTAGTGTTGCTGCAGCAACGTACGTCTTTAGGAAATGGCAGGAACACGACTCCCAGATTTTTGTGGCCCCTACATAAGCAATAGCTAAATGTTCAATGGAGTAGGCTACTTTTTGGTTCCACTTGCAATCCTGACATATTTGAAATATGTTGACCAATCACATTGTGATGACCTCAAATGGAAACACTATTGCTATTTTTCTCTTCATAAGTGCTTCCTTTTGGGGTTGTCTCGGCTGTGAGTTTTTTTCTGCAGACAGCTGATAACCATCACATGAATTGACAACGATTCTAGCCCATTCATTGAGTGTGAGGACTGCAATGTGTTCAAGGACCTATTGTACGCATGGAAGGCGGGGTTGAGTTGCATTTGCCAATATCTGTATTAAAAGTAGTTATTGCATGCTGCATATCTTCTCCACTTTAGGAACTTTGGCAAGGCAGGAATGATACATTAAAAACTGGACAATCCTCAACGGAAGGAAGACGCTCCCTCCCAGTCTGTTTCATTGACCCAACCTGAGCACTGCCTTGATTTTCAGGAATAGTAAGTGCTACTTGTTGGGGCAGTCATACAGACATGATCAGCATGAAATGTCTACACATTGACATGACATTAGCAATCATATCGGAGGAACAAACTCTTTCTTTGAATCTGTCAGCAAGATTGCTCAAACATAAGCACTCACTTGTGTTCAGAGAACAGTAAGTGCTTCTTGTTGGGGTAGTTCTGGTGACTTTTCATACGACGGTTGGTCAAATTTGATGATCTCAAATCATGATCATCTCAAATAGAGGAGTTAACAGTTTTCCTGTTTTAAAAATTTTAGCCTATTGGGGTCCATCCAGGATGACATTTTCAGCATCCATTTGCGGTCACATTAGGTTCTCACTCTATATTTGTCAGTATTACAACCCAAACAAACGTACTGCCTGGAATTTTCACTGCAGTGAGTGTTATTGTTGGGGTAGTGTTGCTGCAGCAATGTACGTCTTTAGGAAATGGCAGGAACACGACTCCCAGATTTTTGTGGCCCCTACATAAGCAATAGCTAAATGTTCAATGGAGTAGGCTACTTTTTGGTTCCACTTGCAATCCTAACATATTTGAAATATGTTGACCAATCACATTGTGATGACCTCAAATGGAAACACCATTGTTATTTTTCTTTTCATAAGTGCTTCCTTTTGGGGTTGTCTCGGCTGTGAGTTTTTTTTCTGCAGATAGCTGCTCACACTGATAACGACCACATGAATTGACAATGATTCTAGCCCATTCATTGAGTGGGAGGACTGCAATGTGTTCAAGGACCTATTGTACGCATGGAAGGCGGGGTTGAGTTGCATTTGCCAATATCTGTATTAAAAGTAGTTATTGCATGCTGCATAACTTCTTCACTTTAGGAACTTTGGCAAGGCAGGAATGATACATTAAAAACTGGACAATCCTCAACGGAAGGAAGACGCTCCCTCCCAGTCTGTTTCATTGACCCAACCTGAGCACTGCCTTGAGTTTGAGGAATAGTAAGTGCTACTTGTTGGGGCAGTCATACAGACATGATCAACATGAAATGTCTACACATTGACATGACATTAGCAATCATATCGGAGGAACAAACTCTTTCTTTGAATCTGTCAGCAAGATTGCTCAAACATAAGCACTCACTTGTGTTCAGAGAACAGTAAGTGCTTCTTGTTGGGGTAGTTCTGGTGACTTTTCATACGACGGTTGGTCAAATTTGATGATCTCAAATCATGATCATCTCAAATAGAGGAGTTAACAGTTTTCCTGTTTTAAAAATTTTAGCCTTTTGGGGTCCATCCAGGATGACATTTTCAGCATCCATTTGCGGTCACATTAGGTTCTCACTCTATATTTGTCAGTATTACAACCCAAACAAACGTACTGCCTGGAATTTTCACTGCAGTGAGTGTTATTGTTGGGGTAGTGTTGCTGCAGCAATGTACGTCTTTAGGAAATGGCAGGAACACGACTCCCAGATTTTTGTGGCCCCTACATAAGCAATAGCTAAATGTTCAATGGAGTAGGCTACTTTTTGGTTCCACTTGCAATCCTAACATATTTGAAATATGTTGACCAATCACATTGTGATGACCTCAAATGGAAACACCATTGTTATTTTTCTTTTCATAAGTGCTTCCTTTTGGGGTTGTCTCGGCTGTGAGTTTTTTTCTGCAGACAGCTGATAACCATCACATGAATTGACAATGATTCTAGCCCATTCATTGAGTGTGAGGACTGCAATGTGTTCAAGGACCTATTGTACGCATGGAAGGCGTGGTTGAGTTTCATTGGCCAATATCTTTATTAAAAGTTGTTATTGCATGCTGCATATCTTCTCCACTTTAGGAACTTTGGCAAGGCAGGAATGATACATTAAAAACTGGACAATCCTCAACGGAAGGAAGACGCTCCCTCCCAGTCTGTTTCATTGACCCAACCTGAGCACTGCCTTGAGTTTCAGGAATAGTAAGTGCTACTTGTTGGGGCAGTCATACAGACATGATCAGCATGAAATGTCTACACATTGACGTGACATTAGCAATCATATCGGAGGAACAAACTCTTTCTTTGAATCTGTCAGCAAGATTGCTCAAACATAAGCACTCACTTGTGTTCAGAGAACAGTAAGTGCTTCTTGTTGGGGTAGTTCTGGTGACTTTTCATATGACGGTTGGTCAAATTTGATGATCTCAAATCATGATCTTCTCAAATAGAGGAGTTAACAGTGTTCCTGTTTTAAAAATTTTAGCCTTTTGGGGTCCATCCAGGATGACATTTTCAGCATCCATTTGCGGTCACATTAGGTTCTCACTCTATATTTGTCAGTATTACAACCCAAACAAACGTACTGCCTGGAATTTTCACTGCAGTAAGTGCTATTGTTGGGGTAGTGTTGCTGCAGCAACGTACGTCTTTAGGAAATGGCAGGAACACGACTCCCAGATTTTTGTGGCCCCTACATAAGCAATAGCTAAATGTTCAATGGAGTAGGCTACTTTTTGGTTCCACTTGCAATCCTGACATATTTGAAATATGTTGACCAATCACATTGTGATGACCTCAAATGGAAACACTATTGCTATTTTTCTCTTCATAAGTGCTTCCTTTTGGGGTTGTCTCGGCTGTGAGTTTTTTTCTGCAGACAGCTGATAACCATCACATGAATTGACAACGATTCTAGCCCATTCATTGAGTGTGAGGACTGCAATGTGTTCAAGGACCTATTGTACGCATGGAAGGCGGGGTTGAGTTGCATTTGCCAATATCTGTATTAAAAGTAGTTATTGCATGCTGCATATCTTCTCCACTTTAGGAACTTTGGCAAGGCAGGAATGATACATTAAAAACTGGACAATCCTCAACGGAAGGAAGACGCTCCCTCCCAGTCTGTTTCATTGACCCAACCTGAGCACTGCCTTGATTTTCAGGAATAGTAAGTGCTACTTGTTGGGGCAGTCATACAGACATGATCAGCATGAAATGTCTACACATTGACATGACATTAGCAATCATATCGGAGGAACAAACTCTTTCTTTGAATCTGTCAGCAAGATTGCTCAAACATAAGCACTCACTTGTGTTCAGAGAACAGTAAGTGCTTCTTGTTGGGGTAGTTCTGGTGACTTTTCATACGACGGTTGGTCAAATTTGATGATCTCAAATCATGATCATCTCAAATAGAGGAGTTAACAGTTTTCCTGTTTTAAAAATTTTAGCCTATTGGGGTCCATCCAGGATGACATTTTCAGCATCCATTTGCGGTCACATTAGGTTCTCACTCTATATTTGTCAGTATTACAACCCAAACAAACGTACTGCCTGGAATTTTCACTGCAGTGAGTGTTATTGTTGGGGTAGTGTTGCTGCAGCAATGTACGTCTTTAGGAAATGGCAGGAACACGACTCCCAGATTTTTGTGGCCCCTACATAAGCAATAGCTAAATGTTCAATGGAGTAGGCTACTTTTTGGTTCCACTTGCAATCCTAACATATTTGAAATATGTTGACCAATCACATTGTGATGACCTCAAATGGAAACACCATTGTTATTTTTCTTTTCATAAGTGCTTCCTTTTGGGGTTGTCTCGGCTGTGAGTTTTTTTTCTGCAGATAGCTGCTCACACTGATAACGACCACATGAATTGACAATGATTCTAGCCCATTCATTGAGTGGGAGGACTGCAATGTGTTCAAGGACCTATTGTACGCATGGAAGGCGGGGTTGAGTTGCATTTGCCAATATCTGTATTAAAAGTAGTTATTGCATGCTGCATAACTTCTTCACTTTAGGAACTTTGGCAAGGCAGGAATGATACATTAAAAACTGGACAATCCTCAACGGAAGGAAGACGCTCCCTCCCAGTCTGTTTCATTGACCCAACCTGAGCACTGCCTTGAGTTTGAGGAATAGTAAGTGCTACTTGTTGGGGCAGTCATACAGACATGATCAACATGAAATGTCTACACATTGACATGACATTAGCAATCATATCGGAGGAACAAACTCTTTCTTTGAATCTGTCAGCAAGATTGCTCAAACATAAGCACTCACTTGTGTTCAGAGAACAGTAAGTGCTTCTTGTTGGGGTAGTTCTGGTGACTTTTCATACGACGGTTGGTCAAATTTGATGATCTCAAATCATGATCATCTCAAATAGAGGAGTTAACAGTTTTCCTGTTTTAAAAATTTTAGCCTATTGGGGTCCATCCAGGATGACATTTTCAGCATCCATTTGCGGTCACATTAGGTTCTCACTCTATATTTGTCAGTATTACAACCCAAACAAACGTACTGCCTGGAATTTTCACTGCAGTGAGTGTTATTGTTGGGGTAGTGTTGCTGCAGCAATGTACGTCTTTAGGAAATGGCAGGAACACGACTCCCAGATTTTTGTGGCCCCTACATAAGCAATAGCTAAATGTTCAATGGAGTAGGCTACTTTTTGGTTCCACTTGCAATCCTAACATATTTGAAATATGTTGACCAATCACATTGTGATGACCTCAAATGGAAACACCATTGTTATTTTTCTTTTCATAAGTGCTTCCTTTTGGGGTTGTCTCGGCTGTGAGTTTTTTTTCTGCAGATAGCTGCTCACACTGATAACGACCACATGAATTGACAATGATTCTAGCCCATTCATTGAGTGGGAGGACTGCAATGTGTTCAAGGACCTATTGTACGCATGGAAGGCGGGGTTGAGTTGCATTTGCCAATATCTGTATTAAAAGTAGTTATTGCATGCTGCATAACTTCTTCACTTTAGGAACTTTGGCAAGGCAGGAATGATACATTAAAAACTGGACAATCCTCAACGGAAGGAAGACGCTCCCTCCCAGTCTGTTTCATTGACCCAACCTGAGCACTGCCTTGAGTTTGAGGAATAGTAAGTGCTACTTGTTGGGGCAGTCATACAGACATGATCAACATGAAATGTCTACACATTGACATGACATTAGCAATCATATCGGAGGAACAAACTCTTTCTTTGAATCTGTCAGCAAGATTGCTCAAACATAAGCACTCACTTGTGTTCAGAGAACAGTAAGTGCTTCTTGTTGGGGTAGTTCTGGTGACTTTTCATACGACGGTTGGTCAAATTTGATGATCTCAAATCATGATCATCTCAAATAGAGGAGTTAACAGTTTTCCTGTTTTAAAAATTTTAGCCTTTTGGGGTCCATCCAGGATGACATTTTCAGCATCCATTTGCGGTCACATTAGGTTCTCACTCTATATTTGTCAGTATTACAACCCAAACAAACGTACTGCCTGGAATTTTCACTGCAGTGAGTGTTATTGTTGGGGTAGTGTTGCTGCAGCAATGTACGTCTTTAGGAAATGGCAGGAACACGACTCCCAGATTTTTGTGGCCCCTACATAAGCAATAGCTAAATGTTCAATTGAGTAGGCTACTTTTTGGTTCCACTTGCAATCCTGACATATTTGAAATATGATGACCAATCACATTGTGATGACCTCAAATGGAAACACCATTGTTATTTTTCTTTTCATAAGTGCTTCCTTTTGGGGTTGTCTCGGCTGTGAGTTTTTTTCTGCAGATAGCTGCTCACACTGATAACGACCACATGAATTGACAATGATTCTAGCCCATTCATTGAGTGGGAGGACTGCAATGTGTTCAAGGACCTATTGTACGCATGGAAGGCGGGGTTGAGTTGCATTTGCCAATATCTGTATTAAAAGTAGTTATTGCATGCTGCATATCTTCTCCACTTTAGGAACTTTGGCAAGGCAGGAATGATACATTAAAAACTGGACAATCCTCAACGGAAGGAAGACGCTCCCTCCCAGTCTGTTTCATTGAACCAACCTGAGCACTGCCTTGAGTTTGAGGAATAGTAAGTGCTACTTGTTGGGGCAGTCATACAGACATGATCAACATGAAATGTCTACACATTGACGTGACATTAGAAATCATATCGGAGGAACAAACTCTTTTCTTTGAATCTGTCAGCAAGATTGCTCAAACATAAGCACTCAATTGTGTTCAGAGAACAGTAAGTGCTTCTTGTTGGGGTAGTTCTGGTGACTTTTCATATGACGGTTGGTCAAATTTGATGATCTCAAATCATGATCATCTCAATTAGAGGAGTTAACAGTTTTCCTGTTTTAAAAATTTTAGCTTTTTGGGGTCCATCCAGGATGACATTTTCAGCATCCATTTGCGGTCACATTAGGTTCTCACTCTATATTTGTCAGTATTACAACCCAAACAAACGTACTGCCTGGAATTTTCACTGCAGTAAGTGCTATTGTTGGGGTAGTGTTGCTGCAGCAACGTACGTCTTTAGGAAATGGCAGGAACACGACTCCCAGATTTTTGTGGCCCCTACATAAGCAATAGCAAAATGTTCAATGGAGTTGGCTACTTTTTGGTTCCTCTTGCAATCCTGACATATTTGAAATATGTTGACCAATCACATTGTGATGACCTCAATTGGAAACACCATTGTTATTTTTCTTTTCATAAGTGCTTCCTTTTGGGGTTGTCTCGGATGTGAGTTTTTTTCTGCAGACAGCTGATAACCATCACATGAATTGACAATGATTCTAGCCCATTCATTGAGTGGGAGGACTGCAATGTGTTCAAGGACCTATTGTACGCATGGAAGGCGGGGTTGAGTTGCATTTGCCAATATCTGTATTAAAAGTAGTTATTGCATGCTGCATATCTTCTCCACTTTAGGAACTTTGGCAAGGCAGGAATGATACATTAAAAACTGGACAATCCTCAACGGAAGGAAGACGCTCCCTCCCAGTCTGTTTCATTGACCCAACCTGAGCACTGCCTTGAGTTTGAGGAATAGTAAGTGCTACTTGTTGGGGCAGTCATACAGACATGATCACCATGAAATGTCTACACGTTGACGTGACATTAGCAATCATATCGGAGGAACAAACTCTTTTCTTTGAATCTGTCAGCAAGATTGCTCAAACATAAGCACTCAATTGTGTTCAGAGAACAGTAAGTGCTTCTTGTTGGGGTAGTTCTGGTGACTTTTCATATGACGGTTGGTCAAATTTGATGATCTCAAATCATGATCATCTCAATTAGAGGAGTTAACAGTTTTCCTGTTTTAAAAATTTTAGCTTTTTGGGGTCCATCCAGGATGACATTTTCAGCATCCATTTGCGGTCACATTAGGTTCTCACTCTATATTTGTCAGTATTACAACCCAAACAAACGTACTGCCTGGAATTTTCACTGCAGTGAGTGTTATTGTTGGGGTAGTGTTGCTGCAGCAATGTACGTCTTTAGGAAATGGCAGGAACACGACTCCCAGATTTTTGTGGCCCCTACATAAGCAATAGCTAAATGTTCAATGGAGTAGGCTACTTTTTGGTTCCACTTGCAATCCTAACATATTTGAAATATGTTGACCAATCACATTGTGATGACCTCAAATGGAAACACCATTGTTATTTTTCTTTTCATAAGTGCTTCCTTTTGGGGTTGTCTCGGCTGTGAGTTTTTTTCTGCAGACAGCTGATAACCATCACATGAATTGACAATGATTCTAGCCCATTCATTGAGTGTGAGGACTGCAATGTGTTCAAGGACCTATTGTACGCATGGAAGGCGTGGTTGAGTTTCATTGGCCAATATCTTTATTAAAAGTTGTTATTGCATGCTGCATATCTTCTCCACTTTAGGAACTTTGGCAAGGCAGGAATGATACATTAAAAACTGGACAATCCTCAACGGAAGGAAGACGCTCCCTCCCAGTCTGTTTCATTGACCCAACCTGAGCACTGCCTTGAGTTTCAGGAATAGTAAGTGCTACTTGTTGGGGCAGTCATACAGACATGATCAGCATGAAATGTCTACACATTGACGTGACATTAGCAATCATATCGGAGGAACAAACTCTTTCTTTGAATCTGTCAGCAAGATTGCTCAAACATAAGCACTCACTTGTGTTCAGAGAACAGTAAGTGCTTCTTGTTGGGGTAGTTCTGGTGACTTTTCATATGACGGTTGGTCAAATTTGATGATCTCAAATCATGATCTTCTCAAATAGAGGAGTTAACAGTGTTCCTGTTTTAAAAATTTTAGCCTTTTGGGGTCCATCCAGGATGACATTTTCAGCATCCATTTGCGGTCACATTAGGTTCTCACTCTATATTTGTCAGTATTACAACCCAAACAAACGTACTGCCTGGAATTTTCACTGCAGTAAGTGCTATTGTTGGGGTAGTGTTGCTGCAGCAACGTACGTCTTTAGGAAATGGCAGGAACACGACTCCCAGATTTTTGTGGCCCCTACATAAGCAATAGCTAAATGTTCAATGGAGTAGGCTACTTTTTGGTTCCACTTGCAATCCTGACATATTTGAAATATGTTGACCAATCACATTGTGATGACCTCAAATGGAAACACTATTGCTATTTTTCTCTTCATAAGTGCTTCCTTTTGGGGTTGTCTCGGCTGTGAGTTTTTTTCTGCAGACAGCTGATAACCATCACATGAATTGACAACGATTCTAGCCCATTCATTGAGTGTGAGGACTGCAATGTGTTCAAGGACCTATTGTACGCATGGAAGGCGGGGTTGAGTTGCATTTGCCAATATCTGTATTAAAAGTAGTTATTGCATGCTGCATATCTTCTCCACTTTAGGAACTTTGGCAAGGCAGGAATGATACATTAAAAACTGGACAATCCTCAACGGAAGGAAGACGCTCCCTCCCAGTCTGTTTCATTGACCCAACCTGAGCACTGCCTTGATTTTCAGGAATAGTAAGTGCTACTTGTTGGGGCAGTCATACAGACATGATCAGCATGAAATGTCTACACATTGACATGACATTAGCAATCATATCGGAGGAACAAACTCTTTCTTTGAATCTGTCAGCAAGATTGCTCAAACATAAGCACTCACTTGTGTTCAGAGAACAGTAAGTGCTTCTTGTTGGGGTAGTTCTGGTGACTTTTCATACGACGGTTGGTCAAATTTGATGATCTCAAATCATGATCATCTCAAATAGAGGAGTTAACAGTTTTCCTGTTTTAAAAATTTTAGCCTATTGGGGTCCATCCAGGATGACATTTTCAGCATCCATTTGCGGTCACATTAGGTTCTCACTCTATATTTGTCAGTATTACAACCCAAACAAACGTACTGCCTGGAATTTTCACTGCAGTGAGTGTTATTGTTGGGGTAGTGTTGCTGCAGCAATGTACGTCTTTAGGAAATGGCAGGAACACGACTCCCAGATTTTTGTGGCCCCTACATAAGCAATAGCTAAATGTTCAATGGAGTAGGCTACTTTTTGGTTCCACTTGCAATCCTAACATATTTGAAATATGTTGACCAATCACATTGTGATGACCTCAAATGGAAACACCATTGTTATTTTTCTTTTCATAAGTGCTTCCTTTTGGGGTTGTCTCGGCTGTGAGTTTTTTTTCTGCAGATAGCTGCTCACACTGATAACGACCACATGAATTGACAATGATTCTAGCCCATTCATTGAGTGGGAGGACTGCAATGTGTTCAAGGACCTATTGTACGCATGGAAGGCGGGGTTGAGTTGCATTTGCCAATATCTGTATTAAAAGTAGTTATTGCATGCTGCATATCTTCTCCACTTTAGGAACTTTGGCAAGGCAGGAATGATACATTAAAAACTGGACAATCCTCAACGGAAGGAAGACGCTCCCTCCCAGTCTGTTTCATTGAACCAACCTGAGCACTGCCTTGAGTTTGAGGAATAGTAAGTGCTACTTGTTGGGGCAGTCATACAGACATGATCGACATGAAATGTCTACACATTGACGTGACATTAGAAATCATATCGGAGGAACAAACTCTTTTCTTTGAATCTGTCAGCAAGATTGCTCAAACATAAGCACTCAATTGTGTTCAGAGAACAGTAAGTGCTTCTTGTTGGGGTAGTTCTGGTGACTTTTCATATGACGGTTGGTCAAATTTGATGATCTCAAATCATGATCATCTCAATTAGAGGAGTTAACAGTTTTCCTGTTTTAAAATTTTTAGCTTTTTGGGGTCCATCCAGGATGACATTTTCAGCATCCATTTGCGGTCACATTAGGTTCTCACTCTATATTTGTCAGTATTACAACCCAAACAAACGTACTGCCTGGAATGTTCACTGCAGTAAGTGCTATTGTTGGGGTAGTGTTGCTGCAGCAACGTACGTCTTTAGGAAATGGCAGGAACACGACTCCCAGATTTTTGTGGCCCCTACATAAGCAATAGCAAAATGTTCAATGGAGTTGGCTACTTTTTGGTTCCTCTTGCAATCCTGACATATTTGAAATATGTTGACCAATCACATTGTGATGACCTCAATTGGAAACACCATTGTTATTTTTCTTTTCATAAGTGCTTCCTTTTGGGGTTGTCTCGGATGTGAGTTTTTTTCTGCAGACAGCTGATAACCATCACATGAATTGACAATGATTCTAGCCCATTCATTGAGTGGGAGGACTGCAATGTGTTCAAGGACCTATTGTACGCATGGAAGGCGGGGTTGAGTTGCATTTGCCAATATCTGTATTAAAAGTAGTTATTGCATGCTGCATATCTTCTCCACTTTAGGAACTTTGGCAAGGCAGGAATGATACATTAAAAACAGGACAATCCTCAACGGAAGGAAGACGCTCCCTCCCAGTCTGTTTCATTGACCCAACCTGAGCACTGCCTTGAGTTTCAGGAATAGTAAGTGCTACTTGTTGGGGCAGTCATACAGACATGATCAGCATGAAATGTCTACACATTGACGTGACATTAGCAATCATATCGGAGGAACAAACTCTTTCTTTGAATCTGTCAGCAAGATTGCTCAAACATAAGCACTCACTTGTGTTCAGAGAACAGTAAGTGCTTCTTGTTGGGGTAGTTCTGGTGACTTTTCATATGACGGTTGGTCAAATTTGATGATCTCAAATCATGATCTTCTTAAATAGAGGAGTTAACAGTGTTCCTGTTTTAAAAATTTTAGCCTTTTGGGGTCCAACCAGGATGACATTTTCAGCATCCATTTGCGGTCACATTAGGTTCTCACTCTATATTTGTCAGTATTACAACCCAAACAAACGTACTGCTTGGAATTTTCTCTGCAGTAAGTGCTATTGTTGGGGTAGTGTTGCTGCAGCAACGTACGTCTTTAGGAAATGGAAGGAACACGACTCCCAGATTTTTGTGGCCCCTACATAAGCAATAGCTAAATGTTCAATGGAGTAGGCTACTTTTTGGTTCCTCTTGCAATCCTGACATATTTGAAATATGTTGACCAATCACATTGTGATGACCTCAAATGGAAACACCATTGTTATTTTTCTTTTCATAAGTGCTTCCTTTTGGGGTTGTCTCGGCTGTGAGTTTTTTTCTGCAGATAGCTGCTCACACTGATAATGACCACATGAATTGACAATGATTCTAGCCCATTCATTGAGTGGGAGGACTGCAATGTGTTCAAGGACCTATTGTACGCATGGAAGGCGGGGTTGAGTTGCATTTGCCAATATCTGTATTAAAAGTAGTTATTGCATGCTGCATATCTTCTCCACTTTAGGAACTATGGCAAGGCAGGAATGATACATTAAAAACTGGACAATCCTCAACGGAAGGAAGACGCTCCCTCCCAGTCTGTTTCATTGACCCAACCTGAGCACTGCCTTGAGTTTCAGGAATAGTAAGTGCTACTTGTTGGGGCAGTCATACAGACATGATCAGCATGAAATGTCTACACATTGACGTGACATTAGCAATCATATCGGAGGAACAAACTCTTTCTTTGAATCTGTCAGTAAGATTGCTCAAACATAAGCACTCACTTGTGTTCAGAGAACAGTAAGTGCTTCTTGTTGGGGTAGTTCTGGTGACTTTTCATACGACGGTTGGTCAAATTTGATGATCTCAAATCATGATCATCTCAAATAGAGGAGTTAACAGTTTTCCTGTTTTAAAAATTTTAGCCTATTGGGGTCCATCCAGGATGACATTTTCAGCATCCATTTGCGGTCACATTAGGTTCTCACTCTATATTTGTCAGTATTACAACCCAAACAAACGTACTGCCTGGAATTTTCACTGCAGTGAGTGTTATTGTTGGGGTAGTGTTGCTGCAGCAATGTACATCTTTAGGAAATGGCAGGAACACGACTCCCAGATTTTTGTGGCCCCTACATAAGCAATAGCTAAATGTTCAATGGAGTAGGCTACTTTTTGGTTCCACTTGCAATCCTGACATATTTGAAATATGATGACCAATCACATTGTGATGACCTCAAATGGAAACACCATTGTTATTTTTCTTTTCATAAGTGCTTCCTTTTGGGGTTGTCTCGGCTGTGAGTTTTTTTCTGCAGATAGCTGCTCACACTGATAATGACCACATGAATGGACAATGATTCTAGCCCATTCATTGAGTGGGAGGACTGCAATGTGTTCAAGGACCTATTGTACGCATGGAAGGCGGGGTTGAGTTGCATTTGCCAATATCTGTATTAAAAGTTGTTATTGCATGCTGCATATCTTCTCCACTTTAGGAACTTTGGCAAGGCAGGAATGATACATTAAAAACTGGACAATCCTCAACGGAAGGAAGACGCTCCCTCCCAGTCTGTTTCATTGACCCAACCTGAGCACTGCCTTGAGTTTGAGGAATAGTAAGTGCTACTTGTTGGGGCAGTCATACAGACATGATCAACATGAAATGTCTACACATTGACGTGACATTAGTAATCATATCGGAGGAACAAACTCTTTTCTTTGAATCTGTCAGCAAGATTGCTCAAACATAAGCACTCACTTGTGTTCAGAGAACACTAAGTGCTTCTTGTTGGGGTAGTTCTGGTGACTTTTCATATGACGGTTGGTCAAATTTGATGATCTCAAATCATGATCTTCTCAAATAGAGGAGTTAACAGTGTTCCTGTTTTAAAAATTTTTGCCTTTTGGGGTCCATCCAGGATGACATTTTCAGCATCCATTTGCGGTCACATTAGGTTCTCACTCTATATTTGTCAGTATTACAACCCAAACAAACGTACTGCCTGGAATTTTCACTGCAGTGAGTGTTATTGTTGGGGTAGTGTTGCTGCAGCAATGTACGTCTTTAGGAAATGGCAGGAACACGACTCCCAGATTTTTGTGGCCCCTACATAAGCAATAGCTAAATGTTCAATTGAGTAGGCTACTTTTTGGTTCCACTTGCAATCCTGACATATTTGAAATATGTTGACCAATCACATTGTGATGACCTCAAATGGAAACACCATTGTTATTTTTCTTTTCATAAGTGCTTCCTTTTGGGGTTGTCTCGGAGCTGTGAGTTTTTTTCTGCAGACAGCTGATAACCATCACATGAATTGACAACGATTCTAGCCCATTCATTGAGTGTGAGGACTGCAATGTGTTCAAGGACCTATTGTACGCATGGAAGGCGGGGTTGAGTTTCATTGGCCAATATCTTTATTAAAAGTAGTTATTGCATGCTGCATATCTTCTCCACTTTAGGAACTTTGGCAAGGCAGGAATGATACATTAAAAACTGGACAATCCTCAACGGAAGGAAGACGCTCCCTCCCAGTCTGTTTCATTGACCCAACCTGAGCACTGCCTTGATTTTCAGGAATAGTAAGTGCTACTTGTTGGGGCAGTCATACAGACATGATCAGCATGAAATGTCTACACATTGACATGACATTAGCAATCATATCGGAGGAACAAACTCTTTCTTTGAATCTGTCAGCAAGATTGCTCAAACATAAGCACTCACTTGTGTTCAGAGAACAGTAAGTGCTTCTTGTTGGGGTAGTTCTGGTGACTTTTCATACGACGGTTGGTCAAATTTGATGATCTCAAATCATGATCTTCTCAAATAGAGGAGTTAACAGTGTTCCTGTTTTAAAAATTTTAGCCTTTTGGGGTCCATCCAGGATGACATTTTCAGCATCCATTTGCGGTCACATTAGGTTCTCACTCTATATTTGTCAGTATTACAACCCAAACAAACGTACTGCCTGGAATTTTCACTGCAGTGAGTGTTATTGTTGGGGTAGTGTTGCTGCAGCAATGTACGTCTTTAGGAAATGGCAGGAACACGACTCCCAGATTTTTGTGGCCCCTACATAAGCAATAGCTAAATGTTCAATGGAGTAGGCTACTTTTTGGTT